>NC_041389.1:424309197-424376064 GCF_002162155.2 Triticum dicoccoides
CGGGCCGCGGCGGCGGCGCTTGGGCCCGAGGCGGCCCGGGGCAGGCTCGCGATGGGCCCCGGCGGGCCTGGCGGCGGGGAGGAGAGAGAGAGAAGGCCGGCAGGGTGACGTGGCGGCGACGGATTCATCGAGGGACGGCGGCGGACGTGTCCGGCGTCGGGTGGCCGTGTCCGGCGCGCGGAGGAAGAAGGGGGCTAGGGTTTGCACCATGAATTTCGGGGGAGGGCATCTATTTATAGATTCTGGGAGCTAGGAGAGTCCAAAAGAGGCACGGTTTTCGCCCACACGATCGTGATCGAATGACCGAGAGCATGGAGGGGGTTTGGATGGGCTCATGGGATGTGGTGAAGAGGGGCTGGGCTGCAAAGAAAGAGGGGTTTCGGGCTACGCGGTTAACCGTTGGATTATCAAACGACCTCCAAATGGCACGAAACTTGACAGACGGTCTACCGGTGCTATACCAAGGCCGCTTGGCAAACCTCGGGCCATTACGAGAAAGCTTGACACCCGCTCACAACAGGAGACAAAAGGGGGACATCGGAGGACCTAGGATGCCGGATTGCAAAACAGACAACGGGAAAAATGCTCGGATGCATCAGACGAATATGTATGCAAAATGAGATGCACATGATGACATGATAAAATGCAACATGCAAGAAAATGACATGGCAACGATGGTGAATAATTGGCGGACACCTGGCGCATCGAATCCGGGGTGTTACAACTCTCCTCCACTAACAAGAGATCTCGTCCCGAGATCTTAGTAACGAGACGGAAGAGAAAAGGGATGAGGTGAAGTAAGAACGCAAGAGAGAAGAAGCAAAGAATCGAGGGCACTCGAGAAGAAGAGAGGAACGAAGAGAATGACGAGAATCGAAAGCTCACGGAATCAGATGGACTACGAAACCACTCCGGTTAGAACGAGATAAGAAATGAATAAGACTGAAAGGATTTAGGCAGCACTCCGGCTGAAAATGGAAGGAATAGAACCCGAGCTTGAGTGGATGGAATGATACTTGATGAAGACATGACACAAAACCTCCGGAAAGAATTGAAAGAGTAGATTGAAAAGAACGGAGAAGACAATGACAACTTGTGCCACGAATGAAATTGAAAGCAACCTTAGAAGAAAGGATTGAACGGAGTTGTTAAGAAAAATCAACAACGAAAAGAATAAGTTTGTTGTGGACTTATGGATAACATATCAAAGAGGTGATAACCAACCACAAGCGGAAAACATTAAATAGCTAAGAAGAATGAACAAATGCAAAACTCCAGTTCAGAAGAATACGGAGAATTAATTGCACTTCGAGACGTGAGAAGAAAATATACGTGAACTCCACCAACAAGAATCTTGATGACTCTTGAAGAATGAATTAAATCATGACGATCCACCATGAAGAACTCTGGTAACAGAAGGATGATGAGATAGAATGAAGGAAGAAAGAATATGATGAGTCTTGCGATGATTTAGATGGAGGTTCCGATGAAATGGCCGAGGAAAAATTTGAACTCCGGAAAAGAAAAGATGAAAAGACTTGGAACTAGAATTTATTCATCAAGAACAAACTCCGAAGGAAGGGGTTGCTCACTTGGATGAAATAAGAATAAGATTTATTGTATGCTTATCCTTCATCAAATTAAATTGATGACAAGCAATGGACTTTTGCATACTACATATTCTTATTGCAAATGATTAAGGGGAATATGCCGCAAAACTTGAGAAAGTCTTCATGAACCACCAGTAGGATTGAAAAGAACGAATGAATTGATATGCTAATCAAGTAAAAAGGAATCTGAACGAACCACCGTAAGAATTCGAAAAAGATTGATGAAAGAGAATTAATCACCGGAAGAATTAGAAGAACAAATATGTTTGAGGGGATTTAGGTACAAGAGAACGGGAAGAACTCGAGCTGATTAAATAACATTTGAACGAAGTGCCGGGATAAATAGAGAACGATAATTGGAATGATGGCCTCCGGTGAAAAGAGATGGAAAAACAACTCCTGACATACTCCGGATGGGTAAGAAAAGAATATCTGACAAACTGAAATAATCCGAGAGGATGATATGAAGCTAGAACCACGAATCTTCGAGAGGACAGACAAGATTTAGAGGAAAAATCTTCTTCGGTCTTCAAATGACGACGGAAAACACCAACAAAATTACTGAGATACTCCGGGAGAATGAAAAGGAGGATGGGTTGAACCAAAGATGAAAAGAATTTGAAAGCGATCTTGGAGATGGCATCTGACTGATGAAATTCATTCTTATGTCAAACTCGAAAAGAATTAGGAATGGCTCTGGAATAATTAGAAGAGTCAGGTAAGATCCTGGGAAAAGACCTGTGGGTTAGGGCCCAATAAAGAAAACACCGTTGGAAAGGTTTGTTGAAGAGGTAGATGATGCACCGGAACAATTGAAATATTTGAATGACGTGACAACCTCGAATTAATTGGAACACAGACGAATCTCCTGAGATGTCTCCCGAACTCCGGAATGCTTGAATGGCGAGAGACAAACGAGCAGGGAGAACACTTGATCAAAGGAAAAGAATATGATTAACCCGAAAAACTTGAATTGAGTCCACCGGAAAAGAGATGAAGAATGACGAACGAGACGAGAATTCACCGGTTGGAACAGTTGACGAAACACTAAAGAAGCTCCAAACGAATGAAATTGATGCTCAAAAGACACTCAAACTCCGGGAATAAAAGGGGTGGGAGGGCGGGAAAAACAAAGGCAACTTGGAAGGGGGAACCGACGAATAACTTGGAGAGAAAGCACCGGTTGAAATAATTGAGGAAAGAAAGCAAAGACTTCACACGAGTAGGATGGATACTCGATTACGGACTCCGACTCAAGAAGAAAAAGGGGTGGGCGGGTGGGAAAGAGAAAACAACTGAGGATTGAACTTGGCAAAGATGAAGAGACTCGAGTCAACTTGACGAGAAATGCACCGGATAAAAAGAGCTGAGAACCAACAATTAGAAAAATCAACTGCGTGATCCTAAAGAAAGTTTAAAAGGGAAGAGGAGTAATTCAAAACACCTACGTCAAGATTCCTCACCAGAGCGATGAAGGGGCTGAGGAGTAAAAAGAATTCCTACTCTCCGATATAACTAGACTCCGAAAACAGTTTTCTTCTAGACTCAACAACGGCCAAACTACACGATCAATCAAGGGGGCTCCTAGGGTCGGTCGAGGCTCTGATACCAACTTGTCACGCCCAATATGCGATACTATCCTAAAGAGACTCGAAGGTCCCACCAAGGATAGAACTGCATATTGATACGCTTTTGCAAGGTGGATATCATTACATCAACATTACATAATAGATGGGGATACATACAAGAGGCATACTATGCCACACGAATACAACATCATCATACATAAGAGCACCATCCGACTACGGATGAAACACAAACAGAAGAAGAACTCCAAAACAAGTAACATCGCTCTCGCGTCAAGAACATCGCATAACCTGTACCTGCAACTGTTGTTGTAGTGATCTGTGAGCCACGAGGACTCAGCAATCCCATTACCATGGGTATCAAGACTAGCAAAGCTTAATGGGAAAGGAAGGGGTAAAATGGTGAGGTTGCAGCAGCGACTAAGCATATATGGTGGCTAACATACGCAAGTAAGAGTGAGAAGAGAGCAAGCGGAATGGTCGTGAAGCTAGCAATGATCAAGAAATGATCCTGAACTCCTACTTACGTCAAACATAACCCAAAACCGTGTTCACTTCCCGGACTCCACTGAAAAGAGACCATCACGGCTACACACACGGTTGATGCGTTTTAATTCGTATCTGGTGTCAAGTTATCTACAACCGGACGTTAACAAATTTGCTCGGATGCATGAGACGAACATGTATGCAAAATGAGATGCACATGATGACATGATAAAATGCAACACGCAAGCAAATTACATGGCAACGACGGCGAATAACTGACGGGCACCTGGCGCATCGAATCCGGGGCGTTACATGCCGGCCTTCTTATCCGCTAAGTACTTGGGGCAATTCCGCTTCCAGTGACCGTTCCCCTTGCAATAAAAGCACCCAGTCTCAGGTTTGGGTCCGTGCTTTGGCTTCTTCCCGGCAACTGGATTACCGGCGCGGCAACTCCCTTGCCGTCCTTCTTGAAGTTCTTCTTACCCTTGCCTTTCTTGAAACTAGTGGTTTTATTAACCATCAACACTTGATGTTCCTTTTTGATTTCTACCTCTGCTGATTTCAACATTGAAAATACCCCAGGAATAGTTTTCACCATCCCCTGCATACTGTAGTTCATCACAAAGCTATTGTAGCTAGGTGGGAGCGACTGAAGGATTCTGTCAATGACTGTCTCATCCGGGAGGTTAATGTCCAGCTGGGACAAGCGGTTGTGCAACCCAGACATTTTGAGTATGTGCTCGCTGACAAAACTATTTTCCTCCATCTTACAACTGTAGAACTTGTCGGAGACTTCATATCTCTCGACCCAGGCATGAGCTTGGAAAACCATTTCAGCTCTTGGAACATCTCATATGCTCCGTGTTTCTCAAAATGTTTTTGGAGCCCCGGTTCTAAGCTGTAAAGCATGCCGCACTAAACGAGGGAGTGATCATCAACACGCGACTGCCAAGTGTTCATAACGTCTTGGTTCGCTGGGATGGGTGCTTCACTTAGCGGTGCTTCTAAGACATATGCTTTCTTGGCAGCTATGAGGATGATCCTCAGGTTCCGGACCCAGTCCGTATAGTTGCTGCCATCATCTTTCAGCTTGGTTTTCTCTAGGAACGCGTTGAAGTTGAGGTTGACATGAGTGTGGGCCATTTTATCTACAAGACATTTTGCAAAAGTTTTAGACTAAGTTCATGATAATTAAGTCCATCTAATCAAATTATTTAATGAACTCCCACTCAGATAGACATCCCTCTAGTCATCTAAGTGATACATGATCCGAGTCAAACAGGTCGTGTCCGATCATCACGTGAGACGGACTAGTCATCATCGGTGAACATCTCCATGTTGATCGTATCTTCTATACGACTCATGTTCGACCTTTCGGTCTCTTGTGTTCGAAGGCCATGTATGTACATGCTAGGCTCGTCAAGTCAACCTAAGTGTTTTGTATGTGTAAATCTGGCTTACACCCGTTGTATGTGAACGTTAGGATCTGTCACACCCGATCATCACATGGTGCTTCGAAACAACAAACTTTCGCAACGACGCACAGTTAGGGGGAACACTTTCTTGAAATTGTTATGAGGGATCATCTTATTTACTATCGTCGTTCTAAGCAAATAAGATGCAAAAACATGATAAACATCACATGCAATCAAATAGTGACATGATATGACCAATATCATTTTGCTCCTTTGATCTCCATCTTCGGGGCGCCATGATCATCATCGTCACCGGCATGACACCATGATCTCCATCATCATGATCTCCGTCATCGTGTCTCCATGAAGTTGTCTCGCCAACTATTACTTCTACTACTATGGCTAATGGTTTAGCAAAGAAGTAAAGTAATTACATGGCGTTATTCAGTGACACGCAGGTCATACAATAAATAAAGACAATTCCTATGGCTCCTGCCGGTTGTCATACTCATCGACATGCAAGTCGTGATTCCTATTACAAGAATATGATCAATCTCATACATCACATATATTTCATTCATCACATCCTTTTGTCCATATCACATCACAAGGCATATGCTGCAAAAACAAGTTAGACATCCTCTAATTGTTGTTGCAAGTTTTTACGTGGCTGCTATAGGGTTCTAGCAAGAATGTTTCTTACCTACGCCAAAACCACAATGTGATATGCCAATTTCTATTTACCCTTCAAAAGGACCCTTTTCATCGATTCTGATCCGACTAAGGTGGGAGAGACAGACACCCGCTAGCCACCTTATGCAACTAGTGCATGTCAGTCGGTGGAACCTGTCTCGCGTAAGTGTACGTGTAAGGTCGGTCCGGGCCTCTTCATCCCACGATGCCGCCGAAACAAGATAAGACTAGTAGTGGCAAGTAAATTGACAAAATCTACGCCCACAACAAAATTGTGTTCTACTCGTGCATAGAAACTACGCATAGACCTAGCTCATGATGCCACTGTTGGAGATTGTTGCAGAAAATAAAAAATTTCTATGCATCACCAAGATCAATCTATGGAGTCATTTAGCAATGAGAGAGAGGAGTGCATCTACATACCCTTGTAGATCGCGAGCGGAAGTGTTCAAGAGAACGGGGTTGATGGAGTCGTACTCGTCGTGATCCAAATCACCGATGATCCTAGCGCCAAACAGACGGCACCTCCGCGTTCAACACACGTACGGAGCGGCGACGTCTCCCACACCTTGATCCAGCAAGGAGGAGGGAGAGATTGAGGAAGAGAGCTCCAACAGCAGCACGACGGCGTGGTGGTGATGGAGAGGCAGTACTCGGGCAGGGCTTCGCCAAGCTTCTACGGAGGAGGAGAGGTGTTGGGGAGGGGAGAGGCTGCGCCTTGGAGGTGTGTGTCAAGCCCTCCCCTCGCCCCTCTATTTATATTGGGAGGAGGAAGGGGGCCAGCCCCCTCTAGATGAGATCTAGAGGGGGGTGGCGGCCAAGGGGGGGGACTTGCCCCCCCAAGCAAGGGGGGCGCCCCCTTTAGGGTTTCCCCCCAACCCTAGGCGCATGGGCCCAAGGGGGGATGCGCCCAGCCCTCTAAGGGCTGGTTATCTTCCCACTACGGCCCATGAGGCCCTCCGGGAGAAGTGGCCCCTCCCGGTGGACCCCCGGAACCCTTCCGGTGGCCCCGGTACAATACCGGTATGACCCCGAACTTTTCCGGTGACCGTATTACAACTTCCCATATATAAATATTCACCTCCGGACCATTCCGGAACTCCTCGTAACGTTCAGGATCTCATCTGGGACTCCGAACAACATTCGGTAATCACATACAAGTCTTCCTAATAACCCTAGCGTCACCGAACCTTAAGTATGTAGACCCTACGGGTTCGGGAATCACGCAGACATGACCGAGACAGCTCTCCGGCCAATAACCAACAGCAGGATCTTGATACCCATGTTGGCTCCCACATGTTCCACGATGATCTCATCAGATAAACCATGATGTCGAGGATTCAATTAATCCCGTATACAATTCCCTTTGTCAATCGGTACGTTACTTGCCCGAGATTCGATCGTCGGTATCCCAATACCTCGTTCAATCTTGTTACCGGCACTTTACTCATTACGTAATACATGATCCCGTGACCAACCACTTGGTCACATTGAGCTCATTATGATGATGCATTACCGAGTGGGCCCAGAGATACCTCTCCATCATACGGAGTGACAAATCCCAGTCTCGATTCGTGTCAACCCAACAGACACTTTCAGAGATACCTGTAGTGTATCTTTATAGTCACCCAGTTACGTTGTGACGTTTGGTACACCCAAAGCACTCCTACGGTATCCGGGAGTTACACAATCTCATGGTCTAAGAAACTGATACTTGACATTAGAAAAGCTTTAGCAAACGAACTACACGATCTTGTGCTATGCTTAGGATTGGGTCTTGTCCATCACATCATTCTCCTAATGATGTGATCCCGATATCAATGACATCCAATGTCCATAGTCAGGAAACCATGACTATCTGTTGATCAATGAGCTAGTCAACTAGAGGCTCACTAGGGACATGTTGTGGTCTATGCATTCACACATGTATCACTGTTTCCGGTTAATACAATTATAGCATGAACAATAGACAATTATCATGAACAAGGAAATATAATAATAACCATTTTATTATTGCCTCTAGGGCATATTTCCAACAGTTTTGGGTATAGAGACTGCATGCCTTCTTCAACTCCATATGATGCTAGTGTGTTGCTTCGAAAGAATCGACGGATTGCTAGAGATCAACTAAGTATTCTCAGATTATTGGCTCACTTATGTATTTGGCGAGTGCCACGAGGCCTGACATCTCTTTTGTTGTGAGCAAGCTGAGTCGGTTTGTGTCAAAATCAGGAGATGATCATTGGCGTGCGCTTGAGAGAGTTATGTGCTACTTGAAAGGCACTGTGTGCTATGGGATTCACTACACTGGGTATCCAAGGGTACTGGAGGGTTATAGTGACTCGAATTGGATATCTGATGCTGATGAGATTAAGGCCACATGTGGTTATGTTTTTACACTTGGTGGTGGCGATGTTTCCTGGAAGTCTTGCAAGCAGACCATCTTAACGAGGTCAACTACGGAAGCAGAACTCACAGCATTAGACACTGCCACTGTTGAAGCAGAGTGGCTTCGTGAGCTATCGATGGACTTACCTATGGTTGAAAAACCAATACCCCTATCCTGATGAACTGTGATAATCAAACTGTGATCGTCAAGATAAACAGTTCTGAGGACAATATGAAGTCCTCAAGGCATGTGAAGAGGAGACTAAAATATGTCAGAAAACTGAGGAACTCCGGAGTTATCACGTTGGATTATATCCAAACATTAAAAAACTTGGCAGATCCCTTCACAAAGGGTTTATCATGTAATGTGATAGATAATGCATCGATGGAGATGGGTTTGAGACCCACCGCATGTGTTGTCCATAGTGATGACCCACTCTATGTGATCGGAGATCCCATGAAGTAGAAGTGGAAGACAAGCTATTGGTCAGCCGAGAGGAGAGTATCCCTATTTTAATTATCCCACTTCGTGAAGATGCAATACTCTCCTGATCTGCATGGCAGGTTGATATTTATCTTAATGTGTTCTAAGTGGCTTATTTGAGTAAGTAGAGATGTTGTCCTGCAGAGCATCTCCTGAGGAATACACCTATATGAATTTGACTATTAACGTCGCAGTCTGTGAGAATTGAGTGTTCTCTAATAAATTCATGAAAGGCCCTGGAGTATGACGTATACACTCCACCTGCAGGGAAGCCTTGCGGCAGCCCAGTATTGGTCAAGAATTTATGTGAAACTAGCCTCGCAGAAAACTTGTAGTTCAAAGCATAGTCCACTATTCAAGTCGTGATCTAGTGTAGCATAAATCTCTGAGTGGAAGTTCAACTTTACAGTCTCCACTGAACACCAGTATATAAACAATGTTTTGGAACTAAATGATGAGATGTGCCGATGAGACTTTGTGGGGGATTGTTGCAATTTTTCTAGTAGGCCTTTGACCCAAAGCCCAACTAAAATTCTGAAATTCTCTTGGCCCATTCATGCACACATGTGAGTGGAGTGAGTAAGACTAAAGTCTAGTCCCACCACAGAAGTTGAGAGGGAGTTGCACCTTTTTATAAGGTGAGCTCTTCTACCACTTGTATGAGCATGAGAAGAGGAGACCTACACGCGCGCTCCTCCTCCTCGCTCGCCTCGCCACGCCTCGTCATGACGCGCCGCGGGTTGCAGGATTGAGCAGAGCCGAGGACAGAGCTATGCACGTTGTCTATATTTTTGCTGCTCGGGAAAATTAATGAGTCATTAATTAATAATTAATGAACGCATTAATTACTGAATCGTTTCCGATTCTTTTAGATCGCGACTCGGGCGTGGGGTTACTCCCACGACCTACCCGGCCCGCACTATATAGTCAGGCAGACGTCTACCATAGCCGCCGCCATTTCGTATGGTTTCGCACCACCGTTCTAGACAATTGCGCCGCCACGCAAGTCTTCTCCATCCCTCCTTCCGGCGTGCACCGCGAGAAGGGACAGAGGCCTCCGGAACCCCGCCACTTGTGATCCTGTACGGGAGAGGGGCGATCAGGTTTTTGGGGAGCGCGCTCGCGCAACTACTGGCAGCGACGACTTCGCCAACGACGATTTCTTCCCCGGCCTCGGCAACCTCATCCTCAACAACATGGCCGAAAACATCAACGCCGGCGGTGCTTGTCCCGCTGCACCGTATGTAATTCTATTCTTCTTGTTCGAGATCATGGTAGAATTCATATTTCTAGTATGTGTTCTAGATGTGATCTGTTCATCTACTATACTAGTTCGAATGATTAGTTTAGTCTCTGCTAGTGCTGTCATGATTTATTTTCTATTTATTCGGATTAAAATTCGTAATAATTTGCTCATATATTCAACAGTACACGGACAGATTAGCCAAAGCTCGTCCAGTCCGGTGCGTACCATCACTTAGATGGATGTGCAGCTCACTTTCATTCGTCATGTTCGGACGACCCGCCAGGTAGCCGGTACAGTAGCATCATTTTTTTTTAGCATCAGTACAGACACAAGCGCTCATATACACGCGCATACACTCATCCCTATGAACGCACACACGCACACCCTACCCCTATGAGCACCTTCGAAAGACTGAGCCGGCATATCATCTTGAGATTTACGAAGCCACCGTAGCCGTCTCGTCGTCGACGGAAACGTCTCCTCCCACTGAAACCGCATTGCCGGAAATCCTGAAATAAATCCAGGAATAATGCGAGTACCAGGATTTGAACCCTGATGGGTTGGGAATACCACTGTCCACCTAACCATCTCAACCACAGGTTGGTTCGCCAGTACAGTAGCATCAAGGGTGCGTGTTGCAGACGAGCAGTCCTGTATCCATACGGCCTACCGTGTACAAGTATGCGCACGGCGTGAACAGTACAAAGCAGAATAGTCGTCCATCGTGACGCGCTCTATGCCCGTAGACTTGTATGTACAGCATTTGTAGATGTCGCACGATATATGCAATGCATGGTACAACGCAGGCGCACTCGCATTAATAATTAGGCCGCGGATGGTGACAAGCCCAAGCTTTGGTCGGCATGCAACGTACAGTACGCTCGTCCGTCATATCGGGCATACGTACACGCGAGGGGTATGATGCGCCTCGTGATTCACGATACGTGCTTGGCAACTCGCTCCCTCTCCCTCGCGTCGGCGAGTGCCTGCGTTAAATTTTAACCAAGCGCGAGCGGTATAGGAAATTACAGAGGAGCACCCAGGTGCTCCATACATGCATAAATGTACCGTTGGATTTCATATAGATTCGCGTCTGTCCTAATTAATGCCCTGTATTAACTTTTGTGTCCATGAGGTAATTGAACCGAAACGTCTCGTATATGCCAGTGGGTTTCTACTTGCGTGGCCCACCTACCAGATGTAGTCTGTCCTAATCATTATGACTAGCAACACCTGGTGCTGAATTTGAATTAATTCGGTCACGGCAGTCTGCACCACACATTATTATTGCCGTTCTTAGGTCTCGTAGAGTACAACCATCATTTAAAGATGGGCCCACCGGTGATAGTATTGAGCGGATGTATCCAGGGGTACCTCTAAATTGTAAAATGATTTCAGCATTTAATGTCTTGAATTGGCTAAAGTAACGTGAGGCATAGATATCGGTGGGGGAGCACCTATGTGCTACAAATCCTCATCCGAGCGGTATACTGTTAGGCTAGCCATAGTAGGGATAACTAAGGTAGTAATTTAACACATCCCAAGACAATTTTGCTTATGTCCGACATAACATTTCTCGAGGCAAAATAAGTCTATGAGTTAATAAATGAAGCCATCTATGACACTACTATTACGTTACTTTGCACTATGAAGGTAGTAACTTAGACTAGTATCATATGCATGATACTACTAGTATAAGTTACTCCCCACTATAACCAGCCTTACTAAGGGGGTGTTTGGTTCAGGGACTTTTTAGTCTCAGAGACTAAAAAAAATACTTAAAAAGTCCCTAGGAACCAAACGAGAGGGACTTTTTCTACAGGGACTAAAAAAAATTCTATTGAAGAATTTTTTTTATTAGTCCCTGGGACTAGAAAAAATACTAAGACTTCTGAACCAAACATCCCTAAAACTTAACCAGGCATATGGGCCGTTGGTGCGCAGGTAAAGCCACTCTCGTTATCCACAATCTGCCGAGCAATGACATGCACGCAGAGTGAGGAGTGAGCAACTGCATGCACAGATGGACCCACGGCGCGTCAGGCTTGTCACGCCAGCCGGGGCAACGTCAATTATTGTTGGAGTCATGTAGCAATCACGACCTCACGCCGACGGACTGGACACTTAAGACGGGCACGGGCGCAGACGAGCAATGCTATGCGGACGACAATTTTTGGATGATTTGCAGACGACGATCAAATCCACAAAGGAGCAGCGGCCGCTTGATTCTTTTGTCGTGCACAGATCGGCCAGGGCACATCGTGTGTAGAGCAATTTCGGGCGCAGACTGTGAGACAGAGAGAGGTCGCAATACCCAACGGGCTCGTAGCCCGTGCGGCCGTGCGTGCCCTCCTAGCGACGAGTGGTGGTAGGGGCCACGGCCGCGCAGGTGACGCACGAGGCGTGGTCTCGAGTGGGAGCATGCGGCACGCGGGCCCGCCGGCGATTAATAAGCGCGCATGTCATTTGGCCCGCCGGTCGGTGCCGCAGGACGACTCGACGGTACACTGTAGAGAGGAGCGACGGCAGCATGCGGCTACGTGACGGGGCCGCCGGGCTAGCTAGCTGCTGCTGGCACTGTTGCGGCATGCCGTGTGATTCGCGCCCTCCTCCGCCGCTGGCGGATGGCTTGGCGAGCTGACACGCACAGGACAGGACAGGAGCGAGAGCGGGAGCGGGAGCGAAGCTCGTCGCGCGATCTCTTCTCCCGTCTCGCCCGCGGTGGCGCATGGGCGGTCCCATCGCAGTTGCTTTTATTGGGAAGGAAGAAGATCTTTTGGGCACGATTCGCTCCCCCGTTCCATCCATCCGTCAGGTCGGGTTCGACTCGATCGGCAACCCTCCCCGGCTCCGGAAGCCAGTTGTAGTGCTCCCTGCTAGTACTGCAGTGCAGTCATGGGCGTAAAAAAGGCAACGGTGTGGATCGGAGCATGCGTCGACATCGCCTCCAATCATGCAAAAGGTTTTCTTTTGCACAGGGATATATATATATACTCAACCCTCAGCAGCATAAATGATAACTTAAAATTCAAGAGGAAAGAGGAAGGGAAACTCGGTACTCTGGTCCACAACCACAAGTAGCGTGTGTGGCGTGGCCGGGAACGATGGAAAGCAGAGGATACGGCCATGTCTCGCTTCCAGGAACAGCAGCGGCAGCCATGCGCGGGCCTTGACAATGATACTACTACCTGTCGCTATTGGGATGCAACCACACGGCACGGCAGCAAAGACGCATGGATGGACCGTCGACTTGTCGCGGCGCCACTTGATCGAGACAAGGCGCAACAGCCAAAGGAAATATTGTCGCGGACGGTCACGTTTCAGTGTGAAAAATACTACGTACACTGCAGCAAAGTTCTTGCCCGCATGTTTTCAGTTTGCAACCACGTTTGGAAGAGTGCCGGTTAGGTGGCCAACATAGCATTAGCAATGCATGGACGTCTTGTTGCGAAGAAGCATCCTTTTCCTCCCGGGCCTGGTGTGCTACCAGTAAAGCCAAACCAATCCAAACACACAGCCTGCATTGCACTCGGCTTTTGCATGATTGATGTAGTAGAGCAGAAGATGAAAGACTGATGCATACCCATATGTAGCAGAAGCGAGAGAGGTGAGGCCACTCATGGAGAGCATGCAGAAGCAAGCGACACAGGTCCGGTGCCCCCATTAGCATGTTGGGCAATGGGGAGACGCCGGGCCTGGAGGCAGCACGGAGCGTGCAGCGAGCGCGAGCCTCCTGCTAAAGCATTTATACGTGGCGAACTTCGAGGTGCATGCATGCATGCTTGTGGTGGTACGTGTACTTGCCCGTGATTATGGTGGTACCGGCTGAGATCCCGCCCTACGATCCTCGCAGCACGGTACTGGCCGTTGGCGATTTGCTACTCACGAGTCAAATGGTACGCCTGCTATATGGGTGCATGAGTAATGGCGAATGTGGGGTGTGCAATATGCTCTGTTATAACTGTCCATTACTGGCCTCTTCATCCTGGGCCAGAATCGTTTGGTGGTGGGAAGTTATGGCAAGGCTCGAGGAAGGTCGCCCAGCGCACCGCCCGCACGGCTACGGCTGCTGACTAAAGCATGGCTGCATAGCCGCGTACTCCTAGGTGATGATAATGGACCGATGATGTGATGGCCACGCAGGCTTTGCTTAACTGAGGTAGCAGTACACTTCTGTGCTGTACTAGCAGATTCCTGGACGGCATCAATCAACAGAATTAGTCTACAGTACTAGTAGGATTTTGGTTGTCCGTAGGTTGGATTCTTCGTTTTTATGTTTCTGACTGATGATGATGGCGGAAGTAACATTTTTTTTTTGAGAAACTTTGAAGATGACATTCTTGTGCAAAAGAACGAGGTAAAAGCCCAACTAAGCCTAGCCCGCTTGCGCATGTGACCCTCAAAGGACGCGGAGCCCGCATTGGCCCGTATCCCGCTTCCCCGGTGTCTCCCGGAGGTCCCACCAGCGGATAACCCGCAATCATGCGTGGACGGGCCCGCAAGTCGGGCTCGGGCCGACAGCACGCCAGGCGCAATCATTAGTACGGTCGCGACCGCTCCGCTCGATCTCGCGATGGGCCCCGCAATTATTTCCCCGTGATTGGCCCGGTTCCGCCTTGCCTCTTCTCCCCTTGACGGGTCAGGTCGGGTCAGGTCTTGCTGGAGAGGGCGGGAACCCGCTAGTAGAGTGTACAGTACGGGCGCTGCGTGGTGAACGTGACGGGAGCGGGTCACGCCTGCTGTGCTCGGCCTGCCGCTGGCGGATGGTGACCGGCAATGGAATCCAATGGCCGCGCCCGTAGCATCGACAGGTCTCCCGTTATTGCTCACCGCCGGTAGTTTCGTTTGTGGGTTGGTTATAGAATGCAGCTGTGGTAAAAACCATTTGTTAAACGGTAACAGTAAGACCATTCGTTAAACCATACGGAGCGTGGCGATGGTTCTTTTTTTCGAGAAACTGCGTGGCGATGGTTTTGTGCATGAGTATTTTCTCAACCTGAATCCGTCGACGTGCAGTGTCAGTGTCTGCTACCGACCGGTGCTGGTTGCCGAGTGGGCCTCTGGCGCCTGGTCGTCCATGGCCGAGGAATGGCCCCGCCGAGCACGCCTCCGGCCGGGGCAAGCCGTTCATGATTGCCCTCGTCATCGTCTCGTGCACCGTTGCCTCATCATCACTCTTTTTTCTCGCGGCATGCCCTGGTCGGATGAAATTATTCGGTGGACATTTTTCACTCACGGGCCAGCGGTGCCGTGCCAGTTTGAGTATGATCCATGCATGCTGCCTGCCTGTTCGCGTAAGCATACATGACTATCACTACAGCATATTCTAGTACTAGTTGGACTACCTATCCCAAGGTCTACACAGATGTTTCAGGCTAGACCAAACTCAGTTTATGCCAATTTTTGAACTGATGAATAATAGCGGAAGACGTATTTTTAACGCTTTCTCTTGCGTCTGGGCTTTTGTTGAACTTGAAGGTGAAATCGAGATAGATAGGACGAGCCAATATTCAACGGGTACGAGTTAATATTTCCGAACAATGGCGCGTGGAAGCGTAGACCTCCACACCGGCAGGAACAGTTCCCCGGAGACCAGCCAGGCAGCAAACGTAAAAGCCGAGAGAAGAAACAGCGACGCCCATGCCTGTCGACAACAAGCCCGGGGCGGCATTAACTCCCATGGGAAACCGACTGATCATGCGGAGGCTGTGCGCGCAATCACTAGCGTGGCTCGATCGGCGCCCCGGCCCGCGCGCGCCGGTGCCGCATGCCATGGCAATGGCAAGCGGCACTGTACGTACTCGAGCAGCCAGGACGAGCCTCGCCGCGTGAACACGAACAGCACCTGAGCCACTCGCGTGACGAATCACGAGCTCCCCCCATGCACAATCATGGCCCTCATTATGCCGGGAATGACCCGTGAGGCGCGAGAGCGATGTGGCGAAACGGGTCGGCGACGCAACGGCCCCGTCGGTCCCGTCCAACGCGGTGTGATCATCATACAAGCAGTACGGCTACTCCCCGCATTACTAGAGAACGTCAAGCTGCTAAATCATGGCATGCTGAAACATAACCAAGAAAGCATTACTAGAGAACGTCAAGCTGCTAAATCATGGCATGCTGAAACATAACCAAGAAACTAGAAATAGGTTTAACACGGCGGGGAACACATGATTGCGAAAGTCAAACACGAGGATTGGGTTGGTGCAGGCGTGCGTGCAGCGCAGCGCAGCAATCATGTGGATCTCAGCAAAGGAAAAGCTTGAAAGCTGAGAAAACGAAGTGAAGAAGCGAAGAAAGAAAGCGCAGGAAAAGCCTTCGGTGCCGCGGTCGCTTTGACCAGAGAGGCAAAGCTCTCGCGTCAAGTGGAGCACCGCACAGCGCACGCACCGGCACTGGCACTGCGCCGGCGTTTTAATTCGTTCGCCGTGAGAGGACGTGGGTTGGGCTTGCATCAACTCAGCACGCAGCACTGGTGCGCTTGTACTACCAGTTGTGACATGCACGAGACAGAAATATTAGATTGCTCAAGGGGTGCTACGAGAAAGGTTACTTTGTACTTTTCGCATCCTTGCTCACTCTTTTCCTCTTCCTGGAAAAGCACTCAACTTTTGTTTTGTTGTAAAGGTTAACTAGATTTACGTCAACGTTAAGGGCGCCAGATTACACTAACAACCACATTATTGTAGATCAGGCTCCCGTGGTAGACGGAGACAATATTTTTACTAGAGCAGTCATGTCTAATCACTAAGCTACTACTCCCTTCCTTCTAGCTTATCTAAAAAAAAGTGTCCTTTTGTTTTATACTCCCTCCGTTCCTCTATGTAAAGTGTATTATTTTCTGTACGGTGATCAAAGCACATAACTATAAACATGTTACGACAAGATTACCCTTGGCAAATTTGCTTGTTAGTGGCAAGTAAATCAGTTACTCCAGAAAAGTAAGAGATACACGCAATCGACAAAGAGATAGTTTCCTTCTTTTGCTACACGGAAAGATACAAGCAATCATGGGAGAGATACTTGGCTTTTTCTGGAGAGCTAACAAGGGAATTATGTGAAATTAGAAGAAAATGCACATTATATTCTGAAATTTTATCAAAAACAAATACACACTACCTAAAGGAACGCAGCGCGTAAGTCTCAATATTATTGCTCATCACATGCAAAGATTAAAAGAAAACTCACTAGTGCATATAAAATTCTTGGTCAATTATTGGTCACGCATGCATGCATTGCGATTATATTACATTAGTAAACACACTTTTTTGAGAAAAACGAGCGCATTAATTGAGTATTTTTGTAAATTGATAAAACATTTCACCACTTATCATCTATCTTGGTTCATGAGATTTTTACATTGAGCCATATAAACCGGAAGGGAGGGAGTAACTCAGTCTCAAATAGTTTTGTCGTACTGGCAAAATAAATGTGACAAATTGACATGGCTATGGCCCAATATATTTGCCCAAGCCTCTAGGTGAACGCAGAGGAAGAGAAACAAGCCTGATTACGTAATGTCGCGCATCATTTCAACTGAGAAGATGTGTTGGCCTTGCTTGGCTGGTGCAAAGCTCAGCAAGATATCATGTGCTTGTGCTTCGATGAGCGCTTCGGCTTGGTGCCAATGTTTGTGGGGCCTTGGCAACTATTTTCTCCCGGGGAGAGAACATAGTGAATTGTTGGACTTTCGCAGGGCCCCTTCACGTGGACAACTTTTTGTGTGGAAACCTTCGTATGGACATTAAAATGTTACTTTTCTGTGGCACCTGCCGCTGATGATGACGCTGCCATGGAAAAAACGACCACGAATATCGAGTAAATCCACATACTTAGGAAGTAATGATGGGTGAAATCACCGTGATTATACTTTCTTGGCAATTTGTGAATTTTGACTGGTGGAAAGACAATGAAGTTTTTTTTTGCCATGCCAAATCACCATGATGAAGGCGAATTCTCTCCCTAAAAAAAATCACCATGGACAATCACAACCATTAATTAGGACCGTTCTTCTAAAAACGGCCATTGAAAAGACTAATAGATTAAAGACCATGTATGTTATAAATCATGCAACAAAGAAACCAAAAAATATTCATACATAATCTGATTATAAAATAATAATTCATTACCGCAACAAACACACCATATATAACTTATACCAGATTTATTACAATCATGTAGAGGAGCTCGTGTGATCTTTGTATTGAAGAACGTTATAAAGAACATGTCATATAGCTACTCTTATTGACCCATAGTCCAACGATGACCATTCATACATGATCATCGAAGCAACAAGATGTTGTAGATGACTCGCTATAAAAGCATCATGAATATGACAATCATTACATATATGTTAGAGACGTATGAATCGTCAACAAAAATGAAAGTGTTAGTTATCGACCAGAGGGGGTGAATGGAGATTTTTATGGAAGTCTTCGAAGATGCGAAGCAATAACAGTGAGTAGGAATGCAAAACTTAAGCACAACTAAGCTAGACATGCAATAAGTATGAAGGCAACATCATCAGGACAATAAATATCGTGCAAACAAGATAGGAGAATATGTAAACAAACGCACATACAAGCAGACACACTTAAGTACAACTAGACTGAAGACAAAACAAATCATGACAACATAGAAATACAGAAAGTCTTCAGCCAAGGTCTTCAAGAAGAAAGCAAGCAAAGTCTTGACAACAAGTACGAAAGCAAATGGGGTGAAGTGATAGAACCAATCGATTGATGAAGCTACATGATTTGTTGCACAAATTCCAATTGTTGTGGCAATTGTATGTCTGGTTGGTGAGACAAGAGATTTAACTCAGACGACCAAGTCTTCACCTTATTCTCCTTAAGCTAAGGTCATGTAGACCTCACCCAATCACTCATAGTAAGTCTTCAAGGTAGACTTCAGAAACTTCCATAGGCTCGTTCTTTGGCCTTCCACAATTGATTGCTGGAAGCTTAGAACATGACACCTAACCGTATGAAAGATCACAGTTTTCAATAGTCTTCGGTTCACTCAGAACAGATTCTTCAGTGATGCTCAATCACTTTGCCTCTTGGGTGTTTGGGTTTCCTCACTTAGGATTCTCTCAAATGCTTCAGAGGCTGGTTGTTCTAAAACAAAACTTGTCATGCAATAACTCGGATCAGCCAAAAACCTTATGGTGGAGAGGTTGGCTATTTATTGTCGGGGTAGCAGCCCGAGGTGATATGGCTGAAATGACCCTGGGCCATTAGCCAAATGGCACATATCCCAATGGTTTGATTTCAAACACAATGTGAAACTTTACTTGGGCTGCAAGTAAAGCCGACTCAACCACTCAAAAGAGATTTTCAATGTCTTCACTGGAAGAATTAGGTTTGGGTCAAGGGCCACGTCAAATATTAACTTTGTTTTGCCTCGACCCCACTTAACACTATGATGGTTCCCATGACTCATTCATGAAGAAAATGAAACTACCAAAAGACTAAGTCTTCGTGTTCAAAGTCTTCAAGCAAAGTATTTATGAGACACCAAAGTATTCAATGTCTTTGGACATTTTAGGGGTCGTCTTGAATGGTTAAACCAAATCTCGATGGACTTTCTCCTTTGTTATCTTGTTTACACTCACAAACACATCACTCCCTAAACCAAGTATATCGTCAATACACTAAAACCACAAAGAGGGGCACTAGATGCACTTAGAAAAAACCTGCTTGCCTAGGGAAGCTTTGGATTCTCTCACACCCCTCTGGTAAGATAACCTCTCAATGAGATCATTTTTCTTTTCTTTATCCACTTCTATTCCTATACCAAAAATATCGTGACCAAGGATTATTCTTTCAGTTACCCTGAAGTGTCATTTTCCCCTATTGCGGATAAGGTTGGTGTCCTCACATCTGTGCAAAACTTTGTTAAGGTTGTACAAACAATTTTCGAAGGGATTTCCATAGATACAAAGATCCTCCACCAATAATTTCATTATCTCCTCAACAAAATCAACAGATATAATAATCACACAACATTTAAAAAGTAGCAGGTGCATTACATGACTCAAAAGCCATCCGACGACAAGTATATGTATCATACGGGCATGTGAATATCGTCTATTCTTGGTCTTCTAAATGTAAAACTATTTGGAAGAATCCTGAATATCCATCAAGGTAAAAAGTGAGAATTCTTAGCAAGTCTTTATCATTTGGATCTCCTTATTCAATTCTTGTAATCAATACATGTTCGATTTCTGATAGTTCTAGTAGGGATTAGTTCATTATTCCTATTACGTACAACCATGGATTCTTCTTCCTTTTAAACAGAGCGAACTAGACTAACCCACTTACTATTAGAGATACTAGAAAATAAATCAACATCGAGTAGTCTTATAAGCTCCTTTCTTACCACCTCTTTGATTCACAATGTTATTTGAAGAAGGTCACAAGACCCCTCAAAGGCCAGTTGTGCAACCAGATGCACAAAAAGGCACTCATGATGCCCTATGAGCCGAAGGCTCCAGTCTTTCTAGCGACTCTAGTCAGAAGAAGATGATGGTGCAACTTCTTCCTATTCCAGCTCTTAGATTTCTAGGGCTTGGTAGTTGCCACCTCTAACTTTTGGTGTGCTTGATGCCAAAGATGGAGAGGTGAGTATAGACATGTCTTTATTTAAGGGGGTCAGGTAGTGTTTCAACATTTGAGAGTTAGAATACTCATATTTTTGTTGCAAGATCATGTGTTATCATCTCTTAGGTCATGTAAAGATCATTTCCGTGTTATTTTGTTAGACCTCCTCACACTACTCTTAAACTATACCATATTCATGTTGCACATTATGTAATGTGATGCTATGTTGCTTGTTGCACATGCTATCCTTTTTATGTATGATTTCTTATTGCGTTTTAAAATCATGTAATTTAAATATTATTATTTTCTTTCTATACTTGTTACACATGCTTGTTGTTGTGTGTGCATCCCCCCCATCACTTTAAAAAACGAAATAACTTGTGAGCCATGATTCCAAATTACAATATGTTTTCATCGTTTCAATCCGTACTTCAAGATCTTGAAAACTAGATCTCATATTGATAGGTGACATATTTTGTTGGGTGAAATTTGTGCTCCCAACTACACTAACAGGTGCTCCCAACGTGAATTAACTCGTGCTCCAACCTAGTAATAACATATGCTTCCCAACTTTGTGCTTGCAAGTACACTAATCTGTGCTTCCCATGAAGTATCACTTGCTCCCACTTAGTACTAACCCGTGCTTCCATCTAGTGCAAACTCGTGCTCTGAATGTCAAGAAAAACTATGCTCTCGCGCGAAGCACATTTGTGCTATCATCATAAACTGAAGTGTGCTCCTAGTTAGTACTAACCTGCACTCCCAATGTGAAGCACTAGTAGTACCACCGCATAAAGCACACTTGTGCTCCATGGAAAAAATATATCAGGGAACGAGAAAACACAGAAAAATTAAACCTAAAAAGCCTTCTAAAAACAAAAAAGCGTCCAGTGCGCGACACATGGCCACACTGGAATGCGCCGCGTGTAGGGCTAAAGCGTCTTGAGGCTAGGGAAACTACACCCAGGCACCATGGATTTGTTGCCCCCGTTCTCGCAACGAGTGTGGTAGGCTGGGTTGCAGACTTGTGTGCGGGCGTGGCCTAAGCCGGCTAGCGTCACTACTGATCCAACTACAAGGCCTAGTTGATGCGCGGGAGCTATATCTCTCCTACTACGAGATAGTACTTGATCTCAGTAGGTGATCGGCAGATAGGCTGGCCCAATATGGGTTATTTTGTCACGGTTTTAGGAAGTTTTTACGACCAGTCTTAGAAGTTTTCACGCTGTTTTCTTCTTCTTTATATTTTCTTGGTTTTTTATGTGTTTCTTTATCGCTTTTCTTTGATTTTACTTTTTATATTTTTTTCATTACATGTCTAGTTTTCAATAAACATTCGACTTTTTTTGTATACATATGGAACATCCTTTTTGATACATGCTGAATTTTTTTCAAATGCGTCATGAACATTTCTTCAAATACATGTTTTAAACATTCTTAATATGAGTTTAACATTTTTGTCAAATCTGCTTTGAACATTTTTTTGAATGATAAGCAATTTTTATACTACGTAAACATTCTTATAAATTGTAATAACATTTTTTCTAAATTTCATAAACATATTTTTTGCAACGTGTGAACCTTTTTAATTGCCACATACATTGTTTTGAATGGTTGGACACACTTTTCTAAACCTATGCATTTACATTGCATAAACATTACGTAAAATGTGACAAACATTTTGTTGAATGATATGAGACTTTTTTTTAATCATGCACACATATGTTTTACAAATGCATAAACAGTTTTTCAATATCTCAATCATTTTTTTACTAACATGAATATTTTTTAATTATTAAGTTGTTTTCAAGGTATGGACATTTTAGATAAATTGCATGAATAAAATTTTGACAGAGAGTTAACATTTTTAGTTACGTGGTGAACATTTTTATTATTTGAATTAAATTAGTATTTGAGGTATACGTGTTTAGAATGTTATTAAATATATGAAAAACCAAGAAACAAAGAAGAAAACATTATTTTGAGAAATAGGAGAAAACTAGTTTACATGCCTACGTGTGGGTGCGTGATTATAACTTCGCCCATTTAGGGACAGCCTTAGGCGATGGGACGCTTTGTCTCGCGGGAGCGGCTATTTATATCTACCTGCGATACAGGGAACTTCTATGTGCCGCTCATTGCGGCGAATTGCCGACCCATTAGCGGCACACAGTGAAAAATTCTCAAACTCAATGCTCGAGGGAGGGATCGAACAAGCGACTTGCTTACGAGCGCGGCTAGCCAATGGGAAAAATGAGCTTTGCTGGTTTAATATGGCCCGTGAAGCTAAAGGTAATGTCATATCCGAACATTTCTTCATATTCCAAAGACGAACATAATTTAAAAAAAAGTGATTATTTAAAAGCGAATACTTTTCAAACTTGAAAAGAAAAAATCACGAACAATTTTTTTTAATATGTGAATTTTTTTAATAAAATAAAACATTTTCTGAAAATCACGAACATTTTTTGAATATCTGAAAAAGAATTTGATAAAGGGAACATATTTTCAAACTGCGAAATATTTTTGGAGACGCGAATAGTTTCTGAATCCATGAACAATTTTTGAATTTTCAAACTCGGAACAAATTGTGAAAATGAGAACAATTTTTGAATTTTCGAACATTTTTTGGGAAAGACGAACATTTTTTCAAACTGTGAAATATTCTTGAAAACAAAAAAGAACATGAGAAAATAAGCAGAAATAACGAAAAAAGAAGATAAAAAACAAAACCAGTAAGAAAACCGGAACAAGCAGTAAAGAAACAGAAAAGGAAAAAGTCTGTTAAACCGAGAAATCTTCCAGAACGGTCCTAAACAAGAATCGTGTGCTAGCGTTCAGTGGTCCGGGCCACTCTGCTCGCGCCTGTGCGATTTGCCAGCAATTTGAGGCAGCCTGCGTTATATAGGGAATCCGCGATACAGGGCACAAGTTCACCAGCAGTACGCCGTAAATGGGCCCGCCTAGCATGCAGAGGAGCACCGACTCCCTAGCACACAGTGTTTTCGTTCTTGTTCCTTTCATCTATATTACTAAAATTCAAAAAAACTTTTTCTAAATTTTAAAAATGTTCACACAATGTTAAAAAAAGGTTGTCAACTTTTAAAAACTGTTGATACCATTATAAAAAGTTTTTGAAAATTCAAAAATGCACTTCCTTTCAGAAAAATGAACGTGCCTTTTTTTTTGAAAAATGTGTATACAATGTATAAAACATGTTCACATAATGGGAAAAAATATCTTTAGTACCGAGATACCAATGTAAAAATGCAAATAAAATTTGAAAAAGATTTATGTATTTAAAAAATATGTATGTGAAATTTTTAGAATATGTTTATAGAAAGTAAAAAAATTTGTGTAGCATGAATGAAAATGTTTTCTGACATTCAAAAAATACATGTGACATTTGAAAAAACTATTCTAGCGTTTGAAAAAAGTAGTAGTGACAGTTTGTAAAAAATCATACAATGTAAAAACTGTTTTAGTGGTTTAACTAAAATGTTTTGTAACAACTAAAGTAATTTTTAACATTTGCTTGACAAATGTATTGCATGTATAGTTTTTTTTGGAAACATGTACTTGAAAATTGTTCAATGTGTATTCATAAATGTGTCCACTTGTATATAAAAAAATTGGAAAATAAAAATAAAAGGAGAGGAAAAAACCCAAAGATGACCAATGAAGAAACACCAAAAATAAGAAAACCGAAGGTAAACGAAGACAACAGTGATGTAACGCAAAAACGATAAGCAAAGAAAAACAAAGAAAAATGGTGAAGAAACTGAGAAAACTGGTCAAAATTGAGGACAAACATAACGAAATAGAAAGAAAATAAATAAATAGAGAAAGATATTAAAACCGTAAAGGAAAACACGGGAAAAAAGAAAGAAGAAAAACTATAAAACTGGACCTATCCAGCCAGTGTACTGCATAAAAGAGAAAAATCTACCTCCGACGACCAAAGGGGCAAACAAAATTTTGTTTTTGAGCATGTGAGGGTGAGAGGGGATCAGCGGAGCTGATGCTGCAGTCATAGATGGAAACATCTACGTTGCAATCTTCCGCACATGGTTGGTGAAATAGTTGTTGCAGACCAATGCAACGAGGCGTGAGGTTGGGGCTGGCTGGGGGAATTTCGCTAGGTTGCGACATTGTCCAGCCTGCGATGCCAAGGCCCTGGCCGTGAGCACCAGGGATTTTTATGTGTTGTCTTCGTCCTCTGACTCGGAGCTCAGGGGTGTGGGTGTAGTAATAGGACTTTCACAATGCACATACCTTGACAAAGTTCTAAAAAAGCTCAAAATGGACCAGTCAAAGAAAGGATTCTTGCATGTGTTGCAAGGTGTTAAATTGAGTCAGACTCAAAGCCCGACCACAACAGAAGATAGAGAGAAAATGAAAGTCGTTCCCCATGCCTCAGTCATAGGTTCTATCATGTATGTTACGCTGTGTAGCAAACCTGATGTGTGCCTTGGAATAAGTTTGGCAGGGAGGTATCAAAGTAATCCAGGCGTGGATCACTGGACAACGGTCAAGAACATCCTGAAGTACCTGAAAAGGATCAAGGATATGTTTCTCGTTTATGGAGGCGACGAAGAGCTCGTCCTAAAGGGTTACGTCGATGCTAGCTTGACACTGATCTGGATGACTCTAAGTCACAAATCGAATAGGTATTTATATTGAATGGTGGAGCAGTCAGTTGGTGCAGTTCTAAGCAGAGCGTCGTGGCGGGATCTACGTATGAAGCGGAGTACATAGTTGCTTCGAAAGCAACACATGAAGGAGTTCATATCCGATCTATGGGTAATACCCAGTGCATCGGGTCCAATGAAAATATTTTGTGACAACACTGGAGCAATTGCCGTAGCCAAGGAGCCCAAGTTTCACAAGAGAACCAAACACATCAAGCGACGCTTCAACTCCATTCACGAATATATCAAGGATGGAGACATAGAAATTTGTAAAGTGCATACGGATATGAATTTAGCAGACCCGTTGACTAAGCCTCTTCCACGAGCAAAACATGATCAACTACAAGACTCCATGGGTGTTAGATCCATTAAAATGTAATCTAGATTATTGACTCTAGTGCAAGTGGCCGACTGATGGAAATATGCCTTAGAGATAATAACAAAGTTGTTACTATTATATTTCCTTATTCATGATAAAGGTTTATTATTCATGCTAGAATTGTATTGATTGGAAACTTAAATACATGTGTGGATGCATAAACAAATACCATGTCCCTAGTGAGCCTCTACTAGACTAGCTCGCTGATCAAAAGATGGTTAAGGTTTCCTAACCATATACATGAGTTGTCATTTGATAACGGGATCACATCATTAGGATAATGATGTGATGGACAAGACCCATCCGTTAGCATAGCTAATGAGGACATGACAACCATTGACCAGTTAGAGTCGAGGACGACTCCTTTTCAAGAGAGGGAGGATGATGAGGACATGAAAGCCATTGAACCCTTAGAGTCGAGTACGACTCCTTTTCAAGAGGGGGATGATGATGAGGGCATGACAACCATTTATACATCCTTGGTCATCATAGGAGAAATCATAATATTTTGTGTCAAATGAACACATTTGCCAGGTGAACGCTAACTTAAGTTCATACTATAATCTTGAACACATGGCTGCACTTTCATCTCCTTTGTTGTTGGTTGAACTCAGGTGCAATACTGAAGAAGGCCAAACACATTTTAGTCCGTGCAAAACAATGTTTTATGGCAAAGAAACAAAGTTAGGAGTTCATGAAGAAATGAGTTGCCTCCTAAAGAAACATTGTTTCGATTCTGATGAAACAATGTTTTGCACGAGTTTGGATATCCCAACTTGCGAAAGGTTTCCAGAACTCGAGTTTGCTGCTAAGGGAAACATTGTTCGTCCCCAGTGAATAATGTTTGGTCGGGAATTGCCAACCACCTCCGACGAGAGATTTCCAGAAGCTACCTCATTAAGTCTCGAAGCCAATTAGTCAAACCAAAGCTGGTTCTCTTCCACACCTAAGCTGGTTCCCAAAACTAGTTTAATATTACACCTATCCAGGGGGGTTTTCCCGGCTATAAATAGGCTAGCTCTTCCCTTTGTTGAGGACTTTTGCCATTTCTATCAAATACCAAAGACATAGACTCCTCCTGAGATTGGAGAGCTCTTGTTACCCTTATTCTCGTGATTCCTTGAGAAATTGCTCCTAATTCATGCTCCACGACTAGATCGTGTTGTGTGAGTTAGAGTTCGTGGTTTCCCTTGTGGATTGCACCTATCCCGTGCTCTACGACTTGAGCGAGGTTGTGTGGGGTAGTATTGCGGGTTGTGGATCGACGTTTGTTCGGATTGCAGGCTTCGGTGAGCATCCTCCTCGTTGGGTCATAATCTCTTATTTTTCATTTTCGGTTGCTTGCAGCTAGTTATCTCCGTCCATTTGTCGATCCCACGTCGTGAAGATCGGGCCTCCCCTTGTACACCCTCTTCTTCGGAGATGGTGTCGCATCATCTGGTATTCAGAGCAAGGTTTACATGGTAGGATCTGTGTCCTTGTAGCTAGATCCATCCTTTTTAGTTTGGTTTTTCCCCATCCTAGAGTCCAAAGCCAAAAAGCCACAAAAAAGTCCAAGCCTTTGTTTGCTGAGATCTAGTTGTTTGCTTTCCTCTTTGTGTTAGCACCAAGTTCTATCCAAAGTTGCTGTTGTTGTTCGTTGAGTCTTGTTGTTGGATCTATTGTGTTGCAAAAAAAAGAGAGAGCAAAAAGAACAAAAAGGAGAGGAAACAAAGAGCAAAAAAAGTGAGGAAAAAAAGAAGATAAAGTGTTGAGCAAGTGTGCAAACATATTCAGTTTGGTGAGAAATTTAGAAGTTGTAGTGGCAAGTATTGTAGCTCAAACGTGGTGCAAGGATCTACAAATTTTTCTTGTTCTTGGTTTGCATCGATTGGATCTCAGCACTAGCCTTCCTTTTTTTACCCCACCAAGATCCACCCAAAAAAACCATCAACTTCTTCCCTTTCATTTGCCCGTCCACTCCCGAGTTTCTACCACTGCACAGCCGCCAAGGAATCATTAGAATTTGGGTAAGCAAGAAGGTGAGCTGATTTTTTTCCACATTTTTTTCCTTGTCCACCTTCTTCCCAAGGATTAACATGGCAAGCTCCAACTCGAGTGTACATGGAGGAAATATTATGGAAAAAGAGTTCCCAAAGACTCGAGCTGCACTGGGTGATGTGATTGAAGAAAGTATAGCTGCAGCTCTGCAAAAGGATGTTTGGAGGTCGCCTTCCTATGGCGGGTAATGGGGATCTACATCAGCACAACGCCACTGCCTCGATGGTTGCCGACAACCGACGATGTCACAGAAATGAGGACCACCGCGAGGGTCGTCGCAGAGTTGCAGGAGTCACTGCCCAAGTCGCCCCTGCTGGAGGTACTGATCTCCGTGTACATGTGTCTGTTGGTGGTTTGATCAAGTGTTCTCGTGCCCGTGTACATGGGGGTTCCTGGGGGACTTTATAGGTCAACTCCCCAGGGTTACAATGGTAAAGTTATAGGGCCCTGGGGTCGGGGTGTTAGCGTCCGAGAAGCCGACGCTGGGGCTTGCCGGGTGCCAGGGTTTGCTGGGTTCTCCGGGCGCGGGCCCCATGCACAAGAGGGCACTGTTCTCCATCTTGTCGATCATCACGGAGTGGTTGGGCTGGCTTGGCTATTGTGGCACACCGCCTGGTCACCATCGGCTTGTGTCAGCGGGATGAGGGCAACATGTTGGGGAACATAGTAATTCAAAAAAATTCCTACGATCACACAGGATCTATCTAGGAGGTGCTTATCAATGAGACGGGAGGGTGTGTCCACATACCCTCGTAGACCGAATGTAGTCGAACCTCTTCACGATCCAACCGATCCAAGTACCGAACGTACGGCACCTCCGTGTTCAGCACACGTTCAGCACGATGACGTCCCTCGAGCTCTTGATCCAGTTGAGGATAAGGGAGACTTCCGTCAGCACAATGGCATGGCGACGGTGTTGATGATGTTACAAGCGCAGGGCTTTGCCTAAGCACTACAATGATATGATCGAGGTGTTAAACTGTGGAGGGGGGCACCGCACATGGCTAAGAGATTGTCGGTTGTACTTTGGGGTGCCCCCTGCCCCCGTATATAAAGGAGGGAGGGAGCAGCCCGCGGCCAGGAGGGGCGCTCCTATAGGGGGTCCAACTAGGATTCCCAATCCTAGTTGGAGTTCCCTTCCTTTTTCCAATAGGGGGAGAGAGGGAAGGGGTAGGAGAGGGAGAAGGAAAGAGGGGAGCGCCGCCCCCTCCCTAGTCCAATTCGGACCTGCCATAGGGGATGGGTGGGTCCGGCCACCCTGTGGCCCTCCTCTCCTTTCCACTAAAGCCCATTAAGGCCCACTACTTCCCCTGGGGGGTTTCGGTAACCTCCCCGTACTCTGAGAAATGTCCGAACTCTTCCGAAACCTTTCCGGTGTCCAAACATAACCTTCCAATATATCAATCTTTATGTCTCGACCATTTTGAGACTCCTTGTCATGTTCGTGATGTCATCCGGGACTCCGAACAAACTTCGGTCATCAAAAACACATAACTCTTATACAAATAGTCATCGAGCATTAAGCGTGCGGACTCTACGGGTTCGCGAACTATGTAGACATGATTGAGACATATCTCCGATCAATAACCAATAGCGGAACCTGGATGCTCATATTAGCTCCTACATATTCTACGAAGATCTTTATCGGTCAAACCACACAACAACATACGTTGTTCCCTTTGTCATCGGTATGTTACTTGCCCGAGATTCAATCGTCGGTATCATCATACCTAGTTCAATCTCGTTACCGGTGAGTCTCTTTACTCGTTCCGTAATGCTTCATCCCGCAAGTAACTCATTAGTCACATTGCTTGCAAGGCTTATAGTGATGAGCATTACCGAGAGGGCCTAGAGATACCTCTCTGATACATGGAGTGACAAATCCTAATCTTGATCTATGCCAACCTAACAAACACCTTCGTAGACACCTATAGAGCATCTTTATAATCACCCAGTTATGTTGTGACGTTTGATATCACACAAGGTGTTCCTCCGGTATTCGGGAGTTGCATAATCTCATAGTCTGAGGAACATGTATAAGTCATGAAGAAAGCAGTAGCAATGAAACTGTAACGATCATAATGCTAAGCTAACGGATGGGTCTTTGTCCATCACATTCGCTAATGATGTGATCCCGTTCATCAAATGACAACACATGTCTATGGTTAGGAAACATAACCATCTTTGATTAACGAGCTAGTCAAGTAGAGGCATACTAGGGACACTATGTTTTGTCTAAGTATTCACACATGTGCTAAGTTTCTGTTAAAACAATTCTAACATGAATAATAAACATTTATCATGATATAAGGAAATATAAATAACAACTTTATTATTGCCTCTAGGGCATATTTCCTTCAGTCTCCCACTTGCACTAGAGTCAATAATCTAGATTATAAAGTAATGATTCTAACACCCATGGAGTCTTGGTGCTGATCATGTTTTGCTCGTGAAAGAGGCTTAGTCAACGGGTCTGCAACATTCAGATCTTGCTGGTAAATCGCCGAGCGGGCTATTGCTAAATCTCGCTCCTCATCCAACAAGTCAAGTGCATCCTGACGAGCCTTTTCGTTATCAGCCTCAACATAAGCCGCCACGCGGGGTGAATCGTGCCGGATGTCACTTGGTAGGACTGCCTCTGCTCCATACACCATGAAGAAAGGGGTGTAACCTGTAGATCTGTTAGGTGTAGTGTTGATGCTCCATAGTACAGAGGGTAACTCCTCCACCCAACAACCCAGAGTTCGCTGCAAGGGGACCAAGAGCCGGGGTTTGATACCCTTCAGGATCTCTTGATTAGCTCTTTCTGCTTGACCATTGGATTGAGGATGAGCAACAGCCGAAACATCAAGCCGGATATGTTCTCGTTGACAGAAATCTTCCATGGCACCCTTGGAGAGATTAGTGCCATTATCAGTTATGATGCTGTGTGGAAAACCAAAATGAAAAATCACCTTTTTCATGAATTGAACCGCCGTGGCTGCATCACACTTACTGACCGGCTCTGCCTCAACCCACTTCGTAAACTTATCCACTGCTACCAGGAGGTGTGTCTTTTTATCCTTAGACCTCTTGAAAGGTCCAAACATGTCAAGCCCCCAGACTGCAAACGGCCAAGTAATTGGAATCATTCTCAATTATTGAGCCGGCACATGAGCTCGTCATGAGAACTTTTGACATCCATCACATTTGCTGACTAGATCCTCTGCATCAGCATGAGCCGTCAGCCAATAGAAACCATGACGAAAAGCCTTGGCCACAAGAGATTTTGAACCGGCATGATGACCACAATCTCCTTCATGGATCTCACGAAGTATCTCCTGACCCTCCGCAGGCGACACACAACATTGAAACGCCCTAGTGACACTATGGTGATGTGACTCGCCATGAACAATCGTCATAGATTTGGACCGCCTGATGATTTGTCTCGCCAAGGTATCATCCTCAGGCAACTCTCCCCGGGTCATATAGGCCAAATATGGCACTGTCCAATCCGGGATGACGTGAAGAGCTGCCACCAGCTGTGCCTCCGGGTCTGGCACTGCTAGTTCCTCCTCTATAGGTACCTTGATAGAAGGATTATGCAAAACATCGAGAAAGGTGTTAGGCGTCACCGGCTTACGCTGAGATCCCAACCGGCTCAAAGCATCAGCTGCCTCATTCTTCCTTCGATCAATGTGCTCCACTTGATAACCTTTGAAGTGCCCAGCCACAGCATCTACTTCACGACGGTAAGCCGCCATGAGGGGATCCTTGGAGTCCCACTTGCCTGATACTTGTTGGGCCATGAGATCTGAATCGCCCAAGCATCTTACCCGGCTCAAATTCATCTCTTTGGCCATCCGGAGACCATGGAGTATGGCCTCGTACTCAGCTGCATTGTTAGTACAAGGAATCATAAGCCGGAGCACATAACAAAATTTGTCACCTCGAGGGGAAGTTAAAACAACTCCAGCCCCCGAACCTTCTAGCTGCCTGGACCCATCAAAGTGAATGGTCCAATATGTGTTATCTGGCTTCTCCTCAGGTGCCTGCAACTCTATCCAATCATTGAGAAAGTCCACCAAGGCTTGAGACTTAATAGCAGTACGTGGCATATACTTCAAACCATGAGGCCCAAGCTCAATAGCCCACTTGGCGACTCATCCTGTGGCTTCCCTGTTCTGGATGATGTCCCCCAAGGGGGCAGAACTTACCAAAGTTATAGGATGACTTTGGAAGTATTGTTTCAGCTTCCGGCTTGCCATAAACACTCTGTAAACAAGTTTCTGCCAATATGGATACCTCTGTTTAGACTCAATAAGCACCTCACTGATATAGTAAACCGGCCATTGAACCGGATGCTCCTTGCCTGCCTCCTTACGCTCCACCACGATGGCAACACTGACAACTCGTGAATTAGCAGCCGCATATAATAGCAACGACTCTTTATCAATGGGAGCCGCAAGGACCGGTGGCTCAGACAACTGTCTCTTTAAATCTTCAAAGGCAGCATCACCAGCATCACTCCAGACAAAAGTGTCTGTTTTCTTCATCATCTGATACAGCGGTAGGGCCTTCTCACCTAACCGGCTTATGAACCGGCTTAAAGCAGCAACACGACCCGCCAGTCGCTGAACATCATTGATGCACGCCGGTTTAGCCAGAGAGGTAATTGCCTTGATCTTCTCTGGATTAGCTTCAATGCCTCTGTTTGAGACCAGAAAACCCAAGAGCTTGCCTGCAGGTACACCAAACACACACTTGGCCGGGTTAAGCATCATCTTATAAACCCGGAGATTATCAAAGGTCTCTTTCAAGTCAGATATCAAGGTTTCCTTCTCTGGACTTCACCACGATGTCATCCACATAAGCATGAACATTGCGCCCAATTTGATCGTGGAGACAGTTCTGTACACATCCCTGATAAGTCGCCTGAGCACTCTTGAGCCCAAATGGCATAGATACATAACAGAAGGCTCCAAACAGAGTGATGAAAGCCGTCTTCTCCTGGTCCTTAACTGCCATTTTGATCTGATGATAACCAGAGTAAGCATCCAAAAAGCTTAAATGCTCACAACCCGCCGTAGCATCAATGATTTGATCAATACGGGGGAGAGCAAAGGGATCAGCCGGACAAGCCTTATTAAGTCCGTGTAATCCACACACATCCGCCAGGTGCCATTCTTCTTGAGCACAAGCACCGGGTTAGACAACCACTCCGGGTGAAAAACTTCAACAATAAACCCAGCCGCTAAGAGCCGGGCGACTTCCTCTCCAATAGCTTTCCACCTCTCTTTGTTGAACCGTCGAAGAAACTGCCTGACTGGCTTATACTTCGGATCAATATTAAGAGTGTGCTCAGCGAGTTATCTCGGTACACCTGGCATGTCAGAAGATTTCCATGCAAAGATGTCCCGGTTCTCACGGATGAACTCGATGAGCGCGCCTTCCTATTTAGGATCCAAATTGGCACTGATACTGAACTGTTTAGATGAATCACCTGGATTGAAATCCACAAGCTTGGTTTCAGCAGCCGACTTAAACTTCATCGCCGGGTCATGCTCGGTGGTTGACTTCTTTAGAGAGGTCATATCCGCCGGGTCAACGTTGTCTTGATAAAACTTCAGTTCCTCTGCTGCACAAACAGACTCAGCATAAGCCGCGTCACCCTCCTCACATTCCAGGGCTACCTTTCGACTTCCATGCATGGTGATGGTGCTCTTGTGACTCGGCATCTTAAGCTGCAGATAAACATAACACGGCCGCGCCATGAACTTGGCATAAGCCGGCCGCCCAAACAAAGCATGATATGGACTCCTGATCTCGACCACCTCAAACGTCAATTTTTCAGCCCTGGAATCATATTCATCTCCAAAGGCCACTTCCAGTTCAATCTTGCCAACTGGGTAAGCCGATTTACCAGGAACCACTCCATGAAAAACAGTGTTGGACGTCTTCAAATTCTTATCACTTAACCCCATGCGTCAAAAGGTCTCATAATAGAGGATATTGATGCTGCTACCCCCATCCATGAGTACCTTAGTGAATTTATATCCACCAACCTGAGGTGCTACCACCAAGGCTAACTGGCCCGGATTATCAACTCGGAGGGGGTGATCTGGCCTGCTCCATACAACGGGCTGTTCTGACCACCTTAAATAACGGGGAACCGCCGGCTCAATAGAATTCACGACCCTCTTATGAATCTTCTGGTCACGTTTGCACAAGCTGGTGGTGAACACGTGATACTGCCCGCTATTCAGCTGCTTCGGATGGCTTTGATAACCCGACTGCTGCTGCTGTTGCTCCCCTTGACCAGACTGCTGTTGATTATAACCGCCTTGATGTCCCTGAAAGCCGGAGCTTGAACCGCCGCCTGGGCCATGAAAGCCACCCACTCCTGAGCCGCCGCCTGACCCATGATTGCCATCAAACATGTTGGAATTCTTGAAAGCCTTCATGATCGCGCAATCTTTCCATAAGTGGGTGGCGGGTCGTTCCTGGGTGCCGTGTCTCGGGCAAGGCTCATTGAGTAGCTGCTCAAGAGATGGGCCTAACTCGCCAGATCTAGGGGGTGGTTTTCCCTTACATCTCTGATTATTACCCTGCGCATTGGCATTGGTCACAAACTCCAGGTTACCCTCCGCCTTACGCTTATTGCCTCCTTGATTCATCGGGTTATGCTACTGTCCCTTTCCATTGTTGTTCTTCTTTCCCTTCCCTGTCTTTTCCTCATCAGACGCGGGATCCTTGGTACTATCAGAGTCGACATATTTGACTAAAGCTGCCATCAGCATACCCATGTCATTGCAATCACGCTTAAGGCGCCCCAGTTTCTGTCTCAGCGGCTCAAAGCGATAGTTCTTCTCCAACATAAGGACTGCAGAGCTGGCATCCATCTTGTCAGATAAATGTATTATCTCCTTGACCTAGCGTACCCAGTGAGTCATGGATTCACCCTCCTCCTGCTTACAATTTGTCAAGTCCACAATCGACATAGATTGCTTGCAAGTGTCCTTGAAGTTCTGGATGAACCGGGCCTTTAGCTCTGCCCACGAATTAATGGAATTGGGTGGCAAGCCCTTTAACCAAGACTGGGCCGTTCCATCTAACATCATGGTGAAGTACTTAGCCATTGCTGCGTCGCTGACCTCCAATAGCTCCATGGCCATCTCATAACTTTCAATCCACGCTCCGGGCTGTAAGTCGACCATGTAATTCGGTACCTTTCGAGGTCCCTTGAAGTCTTTGGGCAAACGTACATTACGCAGAGCCGGTATCAAACAAGGAACACCGCCGGTTCTAGTAGCCACTCCTGTCTCAACGGAAGTCTTCGGATACTCCGGGAAATCTTGATGAGCCGTATGTTGAGCCGCTAGTTGAGCCGCCCGCTCGTTATCCTGACGTATTCGGTCTTGCACCGGATTATAGCCACCGGGCTGGTTACGGCGCTGGGCGTTGCTTGACAAAGCTTCTGACTCCATGTGCCTGCTGTAACTTGGACTCCGGTTTTGACGAGGCGGTGCTAATCAAGGCGGAGGAGTTGAATGAATCCTGTCCCGGCTATAAGAATAGGTCTCTTGCTGAGCCAGGGCCGTCTGGATAAGTTCTCTGACCCTCTGGGTCTCCACTGCTATCAGGTCATCACCGTCCACTGGGAGAGCCGCCAAGCGCGCCGATGCTGCGATTAAGTTCTACATGGGGTTGGAAAAGTGACCCGGCGGTATCGGCACGTAACGGGGCGGTGCCATGCTCCCATGAGGAGGTGCCATCTCCCGAGGCTGAGCCGGTCCTCCTGTTCTGGCTGTCATAAACTGATTTGCATCTGGCGGGTTACTTGGGCCGGCTCTGGATGTAGCAAAAAGATTCCGAGGATCATAAACCGGAGGTAAACGGGACTGGATTTTCTGATGTCTCCTCCTCATCACCTTGTTAGACGCATTTAGGCTCATCGTGAGCTGGTAGGCTTCTGACTGTAGCCGCTGTGCCCGCGCATCCAAAGCCGCCCGTTCTGTGGCTAACCTGGTGTCCTCAACTGCCAAGGCCTCCTTGGCCCGAGCTATCTCCTCGCGCACCCGTGCCACCTCCGCGTCATGCTCATATTTATTTGGAGGAATAACTGTGGCAGTTAACAGGGACGTAAGCTTATCCATGAGATCTATCAGCACCTGAGCCGGCGGGCGCACAAGGCCTCCTGCCCCGGCTGCTCCTGTCTCGGACGTTATTGCCGTAGCGGCTGTAGAGTTTTGGCCGGGTTGAGTCCCAGCCATGAAGACTCCTGCCCATCTTGGCGGCTCATAGGGGTCCAGAATACTGGTGCCATCGGAACAGCGCCCGAGCACACCGTCTTGCACTTGGTACAGCGAATCTGTTGAACCGGCGGACGAATCACCGCCAGAGAGGACGGCCGTCTCACTACCATCTTCAGATCCTTCAGAAAGTTCCTCTCCGTGGATGCAACCCACGAAGGCACGCTTCATGACGGATTGAACTCAGGCCTTTCTCGCACGCTGAGCCGTCTCAACGAGGTCGGTGCAGTTGTCCGGCTCAGGGCCCGGCTCACCAATCCGGCCGATGAAGACATGGATTCCACCGAAGGGGACCCGGTACCCATACTCAATTTAGCCGACGTCGGGGCCCCAGCCTTCATCGTCGATGTAGATCTTGCCGCGACGACTCTTGGTCATCCAGCCTACTACATATCCCTCGAGCCCTTCAAAGTTTCCCTTCAAGAACTCAAATCCACCGTGCGCTGGCCCCATGGTGGGCGCCAACTGTCGTGGAATTGTCACGTCAGATGTCCTAGTGAAAGGACTTAGTTGTGGAGCCATCGCAACTTGGAAGCTTGAAGGGGTTAATCAGGACAAGAGACACGGGATGTTTATACTAGTTCGGCCCCTTACGGTGAAGGTAAGGCCTACGTCTAGTTGGGTTGGTATTGCTTGATGTTTCGATGTCCAGGGAGCGAGATACGCTATGCCCGGTTCTCGATGAGTTGTTTCTTTCCCTAAGCCGCCAGCGGGTCGTCCCCTTATATACAACGGGTGGATGCCCTGCGGCCTACAGACTCCCGGCCGTCTCATAGACAGTGTCCGGCTCGGTGACTAGTTAAGTCTACCTTATGTTACAAGTCATATCATCATGGCGGTTTACCACTATGGGCCTTAAGCCGCCTGTGGGCCTTAGACCCTTTATTGAACCGCCATCTTCATGCTTGGCCTTGGGCTTCTTTCTGATGAGTCTTATTTGAGTAACCCGGCCCCTCCTGGGCGGCTTACACAAATAGTTATATCCCCAACAAGATCCGCATGTATTTTGCAAACCTCTATGTCTCCCTCCGCGACTTGATGCCGGATGGAATTGAAGCATCTCTTGATGTGTTTGGTTTTCTTGTGAAATCTGGATTCCTTTGCCAAGGCAATTGCTCCAGTATTGTCACAAAAGATTTTCATTGGACCCGATGCACTAGGTATTACACCTAGATCAGATATGAACTCCTTCATCCAGACTCCTTCATTTGCTGCTTCCGAAGCAGCTATGTACTCCGCTTCACACGTAGGTCCCACCATGATGCTCTGCTTGGAACTGCACAAACTGACAGCTCCACCATTCAATATAAATACGTATCTGGATTAGTGTCAAAGCTTGCATCGACGTAACCATTTACGACAAGCTCTTTTTCACCCCCATAAACGAGAAACATATCCTTAGTCCTTTCCAGGTATTTCAGGATGTTCTTGACCGCTGTCCAGTGCTCCACTCCTGGATTACTTTGGTACCTCCCTGCTATACTTATAGCAAGGCACACATTAGGTCTGGTACATAGCATGATAGAACCTATGGCTGAAGCATAGGGAATGGCTTTCATTTTCTCTCTATCTTCTGCAGTGGTCGGGCATTGAGTCTGACTCAACTTCACACCTTTTAACACAGGCAAGAACCCTTTCTTTGACTGATCCATTTGGAACTTCTTCAAAACTTTATCAAGGTATGTGCTTTGTGAAAGTCCAATTAAGCATCTTGATCTATCTCTATAGATCTTGATGCCCAATATGTAAGCATCTTCACCGAGGTCTTTCATTGAAAAATTCTTATTCAAGTATCCTTTTATTCTATCCAGAAATTCTGTATCATTTCCAATCAACAATATGCCATCCACATATAATATTAGAAATGCTAAAGAGCTCCCACTCACTTTTTTGTAAATACATGTTTCTCCAAACATCTGTATAAAACCATGTGCTTTGATCACACTATCAAAGCGCATATACCAACTCCGAGAGGCTTGCACCAGTCCATAAATGGATCGCTGGAGCTTGCACACTTTGTTAGCACCTTTTGGATCGAAAAAACCTTCTGGTTGCATCATATAAAACTCTTCTTTAAGAAATCCATTAAGGAATGCAGTTTTGACATACATTTGCCAAATTTCATAATCATAAAATGCGGTAATTGTTAACATGATTCGGACAGACTTAAGAACCACCACAGGTTAGAAAGTCTCATCGTAGTCAACTCCTTGAACTTTTCGAAAACCTTTCACAACAAATCGAGCTTTGTAGACAGTAACATTACCGTCAGCATCGGTCTTCTTCTTGAAGATCCATTTATTTTTTACGGCTTGCTGATCATCGGGCAAGTTCACCAAAGTCCACACTTTGTTCTCATAAATGGACCCCATCTCAGATTTCATGTCCTCAAGCCATTTCGCGGAATTTGGGCTCATCATCACTTCCGCATAGTTTGTAGGTTCATCATGGTCTAGTAACATGACTTCCAGAACAGGATTACCGTACCACTCTGGTGCGGGCCGTACTCTGGATGACCTACGAGGTTCGGCAGTAACTTGATCTGAAGTTTCATGATCATCATCATTAGATTCCTCACTAATTGGTGTAGGAATCACTGGAACTGATTTCTGTGATGAACTACTTTCCAATTCGGGAGAAGGTGCTATTACCTCATCAAGTTCTACTTTCCTCCTACTCACTTCTTTTAAGAGGAACTCCTTCTCTAGAAAGGATCCATTCTTAGCAACGAATATCTTGCCTTCGGATCTCTGATAGAAGGTGTACCCAACAATTTCCTTTGGGTATCCTATGAAGACGCACTTCTTCTATTTGGGTTCGAGCTTATCAGGTTGAAGCTTTTTCACATAAGCATCGCAACCCCAAATTTTAAGAAATGACAACTTTGATTTCTTGACAAACCACAGTTCATTAGGCGTCGTCTTAACAGATTTTGATGGTGCCCTATTTAACATTGAAAGCACAAGTGCTCCCTAGGTGGTTTTGGTAATTAATGTCAACATATCTCTTGTTGGACTAACACTTTTATCTAGTATGTTTCAGATAAGTTCAACATTGGAGTGGCATGGACTAAAGGATGTGGGAACTCCTTCAAGATGCTAAGGACAAAGGATTGGCTCAAGCTTCAAGCTCAAGACTCTTCAATTTACATTTTAGTGATAAAAGATCACATTGAGTCTATAAGAAAAGCCAATACTATCAAGGAGGGATGAGGTGTTGCTTAATGAGTTTCTTGCTCCACAGTGCTTAGTGATATGCTCCAAAATCCTCAACTACTTTCCCACTTCCACACATATGTCCTAAACTTAAAGTCAAAATTGGCCATACCGATTCTTTCTATCCGGCGCCACCGAGTTCAGATGACATAGCCACTGCCATAAACCCTAGGCAAATCGGTCTCACCGATAGGGATCTCGGTCTCACCGAGATGGGATTGTAATCTCTCTGTGTATGTCCATTACCAAAATCGGTCTCACCGAGTTTGATCAATCGGTACTACCGAGATTACAATGCAAACTTCCTGGTTGACTCATTACCAAAATTGGTCCCACTGAGTTTGAGTAATCGGTCCAACCGAGTTTGCCTGACCAACTCTCTGGAAGGCTTTTTACCACAATCGGTCTCACCGAGTTTGTGTAATCGGTCTCACCGAGATTACGTTATGCCCTAACCCTAACCATATCGGTCCTACCGAGTTTCATTTCGGTCCCATCGAAAATCCTAACGGTCACTAGGTTTACTAAATCGGTCCGACCGAGTCTGTTGAATCGGTCCCACCGAGTTTGGTAAATTGTGTGTAACGGCTAGATTTTGTGTGGAGGCTATATATACCCCTCCACCTCCTCTTCATTCGTGGAGAGTGCCATCAGACTGAACCTACACTTCCAGCATACATTTTCTGAGAGATAACTACCTACTCATGTGTTGAGGCCAAGATATTCCATTCCTACCATATGAATCTTGATCTCTAGCCTTCTCCAAATTGCTTTCCACTCAAATCTTCTTTCCACCAGATCCAAAACCTATGAGAGAGAGTTGAGTGTTGGGGAGACTATCATTTGAAGCACAAGAGCGAGGAGTTCATCATCAATGCACCATTTGTTACTTCTTGGAGAGTGGTGTCTCCTAGATTGGCTAGGTGTCACTTGGGAGCCTCCGACAAGATTGTGGAGTTGAACCAAGGAGTTTTTAAGGGCAAGGAGATCGCCTACTTCGTGAAGATCTACCGCTAGTGAGGCAAGTCCTTCATGGGAGACGGCCATGGTGGGATAGACAAGGTTGCTTCTTCGTGGACCCTTCGTGGGTGGAGCCCTCCATGGACTCGCGCAACCGTTACCCTTCGTGGGTTGAAGCCTCCATCAACATGGATGTACGATAGCACCACCTATCGGAACCACGCCAAAAGCATCCGTGTCTCCAATTGCGTTTGAATCCTCCAAACCCTTCCTTTACATTCTTGCAAGTTGCATGCTTTACTTTCCGCTGCTCATATACTCTTTGCATGCTTGCTTGTTATGTATTGTGAATGTTAAACTTGTGCCTAAACTCCACTTAAACTTAAAGAACTTAAAAACTGCAACTTTGGTACTTAGTGTCTAATCACCCCCCCTCTAGACACCTCTTCTCAAGGTCCTACAAGTGGTATCAGAGCATTGGTCTCCATTGCCTTGGTTTAATCACCATTGGAGGAAGATGGATGAGTCTACTTTGGGGAGTCTTAGACATAGAGTGCCAATACTTGATTGAGAGTATTTTCATGAGTGGAAAAATGAGATGCTTGTAATTTTCAATCAATATCATTTGAACAAGTACATTGCTAGCCCTTGTGCACCTCATGTTGATCCTATGCATCCTACTCCTGATGAGTCAATTGACATGATTAGGAATCTTAGAACTGTTAATCTTATCACTAGAGGTTTGCCTAGAAACTTAATTATAAACTTGCCTACTCTTGAGTGTGCCTACACTATATGGAAATTTCTTGAGGAACGCTTTCCAAATTATTCCTTGAAAAATCTTGATGAAATTCTCCATAAGTCTATTGCTTTGAGTAAGATGAATACCAGTGATCCTATGTTTGGTGATCATCTATTTGAGCTTACAAATCTTATGCGTGCCAAAGGAAATGTTGGAATTATTAGTGATATTATTTCCGAAGCTATAAAAATACATAAGCAAGATCATTGTCAAACTCACTCTAACGAATCACCCTCTCTAGGATTTGATCCACCACATGATGATGTTGAACATGGATACTATGACGAGGATGATGATAGTGATTTCGATCTTGATGATGCAATGAGACATTTTGGTCTTATGGCAAATCTCCGGGGATATATGTCAGGAGGAAAGGAATGGGTTCTTGATAGTGGATGTACCGATCACATGACCGGAGATAAAGACATGTTTCGTGAGCTTGCTGAAAATGATAGTCCTCGAAAGTATGTCACCTTCGGTGACAACTCAAAGGGTAAGGTGGTTGGCCTCGGTAAGGTGGCCATATCACATGATAGCTCCATACAAAATGTCATGCTCGTTGAATCTCTTGGATACAACTTACTTTCAGTATCTAGGACTTGTTGATTTCGGTTTTAATGTCCTATTTACTGAAGTAGATTGCCAAGTGTTTCGTCGAGACAATCATAAAATGGTCTTTACCGGTATACGTAGAGGTGATCTATACATTGTTGATTTCACTAAAAAGGCTCAACCTAAAACTTGCTTCATTGCTAAATCCTCAAAAGGTTGGTTGTGGCATAGACGATTAGGTCATGTTGGTATGCGAAACCTTGACAAGCTCATTAAGGGAAATCATATCCTTGGAGTTAATGATGTCATATTTGATAAGGATAGACTTTGCAGTGCTTGTCAAGCAGGTAAACAGGTTGGAGGAAGGCATCCCGTGAAGAACATCATGACCACAAGGAGGCCACTCGAGCTACTTCACATGGATCTTTTTGGTCCCAACTCTTACAAGAGTCTCGGTGGAAATTCTTTTGGTCTAGTTATAGTTGATGATTTTTTAAGATTTACGTGGGTGTTCTTTCTCGATGATAAATCGCAGGTCCAAAAGATCTTCAAAAACTTCGCTAGGAAGGCCCAAAATCAATTTGAAGTGAAGATCAAGAAGGTTCGCAGCGACAATGGAACGGAGTTCAAGAACGCAAATGTGGACACCTTTCTTGACGAAGAAGGGATTTCGCACGAGTTCTCGGCGACGTACACACCTCAACAAAATGGAGTTGTTGAGAGGAAGAACCGGACGCTCATCGAAATGGCGAGAACGATGCTTGATGAGTACAAGACGCCGAAGCACTTTTGGGCAGAAGCGGTTGAGACAGCTTGTCATGCAACAAATCGCTTGTATCTTCACAAGCTACTCGGCAAGACGGCATACGAGCTCCTCACCGGTTATGGCTCAAACTCTCACACTTACCGTGTCTACAACAATTTCACCCGAAAGGTTGAAGAAACGGTAGATGTGAAGTTTGATGAATCTAACGGCTCGCAAGTAGAGCAATTGCCAATTGATGTAGGAGACAAAGATCCTTTGGAAGCAATCCAAGACTTGTCTATTGGCAAGGTTCGTCCAACAGAGGTGAAGGAGAGTACCTCGTCTGTCCAAGTGGAAGCTTCTACTTCACGACAAGGTGAACCAAGAGTTAATATGGAAGCATCCACAAGTGGGACACACCAAGATGAAGAAAACGAGGAAGTGCATCAAGATGAACGTCAACAACCTCCTTCTCCACCACGACAAGAGAACGACAATGCCAATAATGAAGAAGGCCAAGAAGAAGAACAAGATGAAGAAGAAGTTCAACCAAGAACCAAGCAAAAGCTTTCACGATCTCGAGCAAGAATTGCTAAAGACCATCCCGTCGAGCAAATCTACAATGATATTCAAACCGGGAGCGCTCTAAAACTCGTTTAGCTAACTTTTGTGAAAACTATTCTTCCATCTCTAGCATTGAACCTATGAAGGTTGAAGAAGCATTGGAAGATCCGGATTGGATAAATGCTATGCATGAAGAGCTGCACAACTTTGAAAGGAACCAAGTGTGGACATTGGTTGAGAAGCCCGACAACAACCACAACATCATCGGTACCAAATGGGTGTTTCGCAACAAGCAAGATGAAGATGGACAAGTAGTTCGCAACAAAGCACGTCTCGTCGCTCAAGGCTACACACAAGTCGAAGGTATGGACTATGGTGAGACTTATGCTCCCGTTGCTAGACTTGAGTCCATCCGCATCTTACTTGCCTATGCTAATTACCATGATATCACCTTGTACCAAATGGACATTAAAAGTGCTTTTCTAAATGGTTAGATTGAGGAGGAAGATTATGTTAAACAACCTCCCGGCTTTGTCAATCCTAAGAAACCCAATCATGTTTACAAACTTCACAAAGCTCTTTATGGTCTTAAACAAGCTCCTAGAGCATGGTATAAATGCTTGACCAAGTTCCTTATTGAAAAAGGCTTTGAAATTGGGAAAATTGATTCAACACTTTTTACAAAAAGGGTTAATGGAGAACTATTTGTGTGCCAAATCTATGTTGATGATATTATATTTGGTTCAACTAACCCTCATTTTAGTGAAAAGTTTGGGAAGCTAATGTCGGAGAAGTTTGAGATGTCTATGATGAGTGAACTCAAATTCTTTCTTGGTTTGCAAATCAAGCAAACTAAGGAAGGTACCTTTGTTTCTCAAACGAAGTACACCAAGGACTTATTCAAGAAGTTCAATATGCAAGAATGCAAAGGTATGTCTACACCCATGCCTACTAGTGGACATCTTGATTTGACCAAAGATGGTGAACCGGTTGATCAAAAGGTCTATCGCTCTACGATTGGTTCATTGTTATATCTATGTGCTTCATGTCCCGATATCATGCTAAGTGTGTGCATGTGTGCACGATATCAAGCTGCTCCTAAAGAATGTCATCTTAAGGCCGTGAAAAGGATAGTGAGATACTTAATCCATACACCAAATTTTGGCATTTGGTATCCTAAGAGGGCCTCTTTCGATATTGTTGGCTACTCCGACTCGGGCTATGCCGGAGACAAGGTTGATAGAAAGTCCACTTTGGGTACTTGTTAATTTCTTGGTAGATCTCTTGTGTCTTGGTCCTCCAAGAAACAAAACTCGGTATCCTTATCCACCGCCGAAGCGGAATACATTGCCGCTGGTTCATGTTGTGATCAATTACTTTGGATGACCCAAACTCTTAAAGACTATGGGATATATGTGAAACATGTTTCGTTGCTTTGTGACAATGAAAGTGCTATCAAAATTGGTCATAATCCCATACAACATTCTCGAACTAAGCATATTGAAGTTCGTCATCATTTCATTCGAGATCATGTTGCTAAGGGTGACATTGATCTTAAGCATGTTCGCACCGAAAAGCAATTAGCGGATATATTCACTAAACCTCTTGATGAGAAAGTGTTTTGCAGGTTGAGAGGAGAATTTAACATCATTAATGCTTCAAACTTGGAGTAGAAACTCCATTGGATACATGCAAGACATGAGCTTACCACTAATTCTTGACTTTTTCTCTTATGATGAAAATCTTATGTCTTGGATATATTTGTATCTTGCATGTTATCTAACCCATGTAGGTACTTGGATGAATCTAATTCCATGAGGTTGTAACCTACTCATATCCTGAGCAATCTCTACATCTCCAAGTCTCTACACAAAGGTGGTTGAAGACAAGGAAGCACGAAACCATTCAAACATATCCTTTGACAAATCCTATGTTGAGTTTCATTTTTATCATTGTTGGACACACAAGTTCTCTTCCTTGCAAGAACTAACCCATGTAGGTAGATGGACTCAAATTCCAAGTGGTGCTCCCAACTCTTGATGAGCTACATCAACCTTGAGCAACCCACACAAGTTCAACTACATGGACAACACCACCAACCAAGGTATGTTATTCCATCTTAAAGAAGCTTTACTCCAAGACATGAGCTAAAGCAACTCGACAAGATGTGAATACATCAAGATGCTTAAACAAAAGATGGTAACCCCATTTTGAGCTTAAACGTGAGTATGACCTATGATCAAGTGATCTCACTCGACTCCTAAGTCAATATAGTCTAACATAGGTGACTTTGTCGCCGACCATCTCTAGATGAAGTTCTCTTGTGTTCTTTTCTGTGTTTTTGCATTTGTCTCATGCATATTTGTTTCCCCTTTCAAAAAAAACTTCATCTAGATTTCTTTCTGTTCTGCATTTTCTGCATCCAATTCATTGCATATCATTCAGTTAATTCCTTGCAAATCTTTGTGAGATCTTATTAGTCTAGTGAGCTGAGGTGACAAGTGTTTTCTCTGCGATGAACTCGGTTACACCGATTAGTCATTTTTGGTCCAACCGAACCCTTTTGATACAACCAAAGCATACCACTCGGTGCCACCGATTTCACAACAGGAAAAACAGTTTGCCACTTATTCTTTGATTCTTCTGATCCAGCTCCACTCAATGAATCTTGTCCTCTACAAGCATCGCATTTTTATAAATGCTTTGTGCTGTGACTCAAGGACCAAACCCATTCGGCAGTTCCAGAAAACCCTCCTTGGAAATTGATGTCAAAGGGGGAGAGAGAGACACATCAAAGCTTATTCACTTAGAGAGATCACATCAAAGAGTATATCACCTCCTCGGGGGGAGAGAGAGATCTCCAGGGGGAGAGAATACTTAAGTAGAAAGTATTTCTCAAGGATCCCAGATGCTTGGTGTTCAAGAGGAGAGATGCCACATGTCTTCTTGATGGGAGAGACATGTTCATATGATCTTTTGTGCTTATTTGCATTATTTTGCATTAGCTCTGTTAATTTATATCTTTCAACTCTAATTTTCTGTTCCCTATCTTCTCCCAGTATCCTATGCTAGATTCAAGGGGAGCAAGACTTCTAAGGGAAAGAAATCATTTAAATTCATTGCATATCTTTACTCTTGGGGACATGTCTAATCCAATGTGGTACTTAGTGCTCACTCTCTACATGTCATCGCAGTCTTGGTATTCTTGTGGTTTCTTCTGTTTGCTCTGGCTAGTAGATGTATCTGTGTTGTCTAACCTTGTTTGCGCAGGTTCATTCCATCCTAAGCCAACTCAAGACTACAAGGTAAGTATATGCATCACAATCATCTGTATGAGGAATTATTGCTGATGTACATACTGTTTGCAAGAAGGACTTATGAGCATGAAGGTATTTTCTTTAATATTCTTTGCTCTGATGCATATGGCCAAGATACATGTAACACATTGTCTACTCTATCATGGTTATGCTCTCACATGCTTCTATATTCCATATTCACATGATTGCATACATGTAGGGGGAGCCTATGCCTGTTACATGTCTTTCCAAAGCTTTACTTGCTATTCTTCATATCTTTATCTAAAGCTTTGATGTATGTTGTCATCAATTACCAAAAAGGGGGAGACTGAAAGCACAAGTGCTCCCTAGGTGGTTTTGGTAATTAATGTCAACATATCTCTTGTTGGACTAACACTTTTATCTAGTATGTTTCAGATAAGTTCAACATTGGAGTGGCATGGACTAAAGGATGTGGGAACTCCTTCAAGATGCTAAGGACAAAGGATTGGCTCAAGCTTCAAGCTCAAGACTCTTCATTAGTCTATAAGAAAAGCCAATACTATCAAGGAGGGATGAGGTGTTGCTTAATGAGTTTCTTGCTCCACAGTGCTTAGTGATATGCTCCAAAATCCTCAACTACTTTCCCACTTCCACACATATGTCCTAAACTTAAAGTCAAAATCGGCCATACCGATTCTTTCTATCCGGCGCCACTGAGTTCAGATGACATAGCCACTGCCACAAACCCTAGGCAAATCGGTCTCACCGATAGGGATCTTGGTCTCACCGAGATGGGATTGTAATCTCTCTGTGTATGTCCATTACCAAAATCGGTCTCATCGAGTTTGAGCAATCGGTACTACCGAGATTACAATGAAAACTTCCTGGTTGACTCATTACCAAAATCGGTCCCACCGAGTTTGAGTAATCGGTCCAACCGAGTTTGCCTGACCAACTCTCTGGAAGGCTTTTTACCACAATCGGTCTCACCGAGTTTGTGTAATCGGTCTCATCGAGATTACATTATGCCCTAACCCTAACCATATTGGTCCTACCGAGTTGCATTTCGGTCCCACCGAAAATCCTAACGGTCACTAGGTTTACTAAATCGGTCCGACCGAGTCTGTTGAATCGGTCCCACCGAGTTTGGTAAATTGTGTGTAACGGTTAGATTTTGTGTGGAGGCTATATATACCCCTCCACCTCCTCTTCATTCATGGAGAGAGCCATCAGACTGAACCTACACTTCCAGCATACATTTTCTGAGAGAGAACTACCTACTCATGTGTTGAGGCCAAGATATTCCATTCCTACCATATGAATCTTGATCTCTAGCCTTCCCCAAGTTGCTTTCCACTCAAATCTTCTTTCCACCAGATCCAAAACCTATGAGAGAGAGTTGGGTGTTGGGGAGACTATCATTTTAAGCACAAGAGCAAGGAGTTCATCATCAACGCACCATTTGTTACTTCTTGGAGAGTGGTGTCTCCTAGATTGGCTAGGTGTCACTTGGGAGCCTCCGACAAGATTGTGGAGTTGAACCAAGGAGTTTGTAAGGTCAAGGAGATCGCCTACTTCGTGAAGATCTAGCGCTAGTGAGGCAAGTCCTTCGTGGGCGACGGCCATGGTGGGATAGACAAGGTTGCTTCTTCGTGGACCCTTCGTGGGTGGAGCCCTCCGTGGACTCGCGCAACCGTTACCCTTCGTGGGTTGAAGTCTCCATCAACGTGGATGTACGATAGCACCACCTATCGGAACCATGCCAAAAGCATCCGTGTCTCCAATTGCGTTTGAATCCTCCAAACCCTTCCTTTACATTCTTGCAAGTTGCATGCTTTACTTTCCGCTGCTCATATACTCTTTGCATGCTTGCTTGTTATGTATTGTGAATGTTAAACTTGTGCCTAAACTCCACTTAAACTTAAAGAACTTAAAAACTGCAACTTTGGTACTTAGTGTCTAATCACCCCCCTCTAGACACCTCTTCTCAAGGTCCTACAAACATGAATGCAACCGTCTCTAAAGCATAACCCCAAAATGATAGCGGTAAATCAGTAAGAGACATCATAGACCGCACCATATCCAATAAAGTACGGTTACGACATTTCGATACACCATTATGCTGTGGTGTTCCCGGTGGCGTGAGTTGCAAAACTATATATTCCACATTGTTTCAAATGAAGACCAAACTCGCAACTCAAATATTCACCTCCACGATGAGATCATAGAAACTTTATTTTCTTCTTACAATGATTTTTCACTTCACTCTGAAATTCTTTGAACTTTTCAAATGTTTCAGACTTATGTTTCATTAAGTAAATATACCCATATCTGCTCAAATCATCTGTGAAGGTCAGAAAATAACGATACCTGCCACGAGCCTCAACACTCATTGGTCCGCATACATTGTTATGTGTTATTTCCAATAAGTCAGTAGCTCGTTCCATTGTTCCGGAGAACGGAGTTTTAGTCATCATGCCCACGAGGAATGGTTCGTAAGCACCAAGTGATTCATAATCAAGTGATTCCAAAAGCCCATCAGCATGGAGTTTCTTCATGCGCTTTACACCAATATGACCTAAACGACAGTGCCACAAAGAAGTTGCACTATCATTATCAACTTTGCATCTTTTGGCTTCAATATCATGAACATGTGTATCTCCATGATCGAGATTCAATAAAAATAGACCACTCAACAAGGGTGCATTATCATAAAAGATATTACTCATATAAATAGAACAACCATTATTCTCTGATTTAAATGAATAGCCGTCTCACATCAAACAAGATCCAGATATAATGTTCATGCTCAACGTTGGCACCAAATAACAATTATTTAGGTCTAAAACTAATCCCGAAGGTAGATGTATAGGTAGCATGCAGACAGCGATCACATCGACCTTGGAACCATTTTCGACGTGCATCATCACCTCGTCCTTAGCCGATCTTCCTTTAATCCATAGCCCCTGTTTCGAGTTGCAAATATGAGCAACAGAACCAGTATCAAATACCCAAGCGCTACTACGAGCATTAGTAAGGTACACATCAATAACATGTATATCAAATATACCTTTCACTTTGCCATCCTTCTTATCCGCCAAGTACTTGGGGCAGTTCTGCTTCCAGTGACCAGTCCCTTTGCAGTAGAAGCACTCAGTTTCAGGCTTAGGTCCAGACTTGGGCTTCTTCCCAGGAGTAGCAACTTGCTTGCTATTCTTCTTGAAGTTCCCCTTCTTCCCTTTGCCATTTTTCTTGAAACTAGTGATCTTGTTGACCATCAACAATTGATGATCCTTCTTGATTTCTACCTCCGCAGCCTTTAGCATTGCGAAGAGCTCGAGAATCGTTTTTGTCATCCCTTGCATATTATAGTTCATCACGAAGCCTTTATAGCTTGGTGGCAGTGATTGAAGAACTCTGTCAATGACACTATCATCAGGAAGATTAACTCCCAGCTGAGTCAAGTGGTTATGGTACCCAGACATTCTGAGTATGTGTTCACTGACAGAACTATTCTCCTCCATTTTGCAGCTATAGAACTTGTTGGAGACTTCATATCTCTCAACTCGGGCATTTTCTTGAAATATTAACTTCAACTCTTGGAACATCTCATATTCTCCATGACGTTCAAAACGTCTTTGAAGTCCCGATTCTAAGCCGTAAAGCATGGCACATTGAACTATCGAGTAGTCATCAGCTTTGCTTTGCCAGACGTACAAAACGTGCGCAGTTGCGTCTGCAGTAGGCCTTGCACCTAGCAGTGCTTCTAGGACGTAATTCTTATGTGCATCAATGAGGATTATCCTCAAGTTATGGACCCAGTCCGTGTAATTGCTATCATCATCTTTCAACTTAGCTTTATCTAGGAATGCATTAAAATTCAAGGGACGGTAGCATGGGCCATTGATCTACAACAACATAGACATGCAAAAACTATCAGGACTAAGTTCATGATAAATTAAAGTTCAATTAATCATATTACTTAAGAACTCCCACTTAGATAGACATCCCTCTAGTCATCTAAATGATCACGTGATCCAAATCAACTAAACCATGTCCGATCATCACGTGAGATGGAGTAGTTTTCAATGGTGAACATCACTATGTTGATCATATCTACTATATGATTCATGCTTGAACTTTTGGTCTCCGTGTTCTGAGGCCATATCTGCATATGCTAGGCTCATCAAGTTTAACTCGAGTATTCTGCATATGCAAAACTGGCTTGCACATGTTGTATGTGAACGTAGATCTTACACACCCGATCATCACGTGGTGTCTCGGCACGACGAACTATAGCAACGGTGCATACTCAGGGAGAACACTTATACCTTGAAATTCAATAAGGGATCATCTTATAATGCTACCGCCGTACTAAGCAAAATAAGATGCATAAAAGATAAAAAACACATGCAATCAAAATATGTGACATGATATGGCCATCATCATCTTGTGCTCATGATCTCCATCACCGAAGCATCGTCATGATCTCCATCGTCACCGGCTTGACACCTTGATCTCCATCGTAGCATCGTTGTCGTCTCGCCACATATTGCTACTACGACTATCGCTACCGCTTAATGATAAAGTAAAGCAATTACATGGCGATTGCATTTCATACAATAAAGCGACAACCATATGGCTCCTGCCAGTTGCCGACAACTTTGTTACAAAACATGATCATCCCATACAACAATTTATATCACATCATGTCTTGACCATATCACATCACAACAAGCCCTGCAAAAACAAGTTAGACGTCCTCTACTTTGTTGTTGCAAGTTTTACGTGGCTGCTACGGGCTTCTAGCAAGAACCTTTCTTACCTACACATCAAAACCACAATGATTTTTCGTCAAGTGTGCTGTTTTAACCTTCAACAAGGACCGGCCATAGTCAAACTCAATTCAACTAAAGTTGGAGAAACAGACACCCGCCAGCCACCTTTGTGCAAAGCACGTCGGTAGAACCAGTCTCATGAACGCGGTCATGTAATGTCAGTCCGGTCCGCTTCATCCAACAATACCGCGGAATCAAAGTAAGATGTTGGTGGTAAGCAGTATGACTATTATCGCCCATAACTCTTTGTGTTCTACTCGTGCATAAAACATCTACGCATAGACCTGGCTCGTATGCCATCGTTTGGGAATGTAGTAATTCAAAAAATTTCCTACGATCACGCAAGATCTATCTAGGAGATGCATAGCAACGAGACGAGAGAGTGTGTCCATGTACCCTCGTAGACCGAAAGCGGAAGCGTTTTACTAACATAGTTGATGTAGTCAAACGTCTTCACGATCCAGCCGATCCAAGTACTGAACGTACGACACCTCCGTATTCAGCACACATTCAACACGATGAATTCCCTCGAGCTCTTGATCCATTTGAGGACGAGGGAGAGTTCTGTCAGCACAACGGCGTGGCGACGGTGTTGATGATGTTACCGGCGCTGGGCTTCATCTAAGCACTATGACGATATGACCGAGGTGTTAAACTATGGAGGAGGGCACCTCACACGGCTAAGAAATTGTCTGTTGTGCTTTGGGGTGCCCCTGCCCCCATATATAAAGGAGGGAGGGAGGAGGCCAGCGGCCAGGAGGGGCGCGCCTATAGGAGGAGTCCAACTAGGATTCTCAATCCTAATTGGAATCCCCTTCCTTTTTCCAAGAGGGGGAGAGAGGGAAGGAGTAGGAGAGGGAGAAGGAAAGAGGGGGGGCGCCGCCCCCTCCCTAGTACAATTTGGACCTGCCATGGGGGGGGGGGCACCCTGCGACCCTCCTCTCCTTTCCAATAAAGCTCATTAAGGCCCACTACTTCCCCCGGGGGGTTCCGGTAACTTCTCAATACTTCGAAAAATGTCCGAACTTTTCCGAAAACTTTTTCGTGTCCGAACATAACCTTCCAATATATCAATCTTTATGTCTAGACCATTTCGAGACTCCTTGTCATGTCCCTGATCTCATCCGGGACTCTTAACAAACTTCGGTCATCAAAAACACATAACTCTTAATACAAATCGTCATCGAACGTTAAGCGTGCGGACCCTACGGGTTCGAGAACTATGTAGATATGATCGAGACACATCTCCGATCAATAACCAATAGCGGAACCTGGATGCTCATATTGGCTCCTACATATTCTACGAAGATCTTTATCGATCAAACCGCACAACAACATACATTGTTCCCTTTGTCATCGGTATGTTACTTGCCTGAGATCCGATCGTCGATATCATCATACCTAGTTCAATGTCATTACCGGCAAGTCTCTTTACTCGTTCCGTAATGCTTCATCCTACAACTAACTCATAGTCACATTGCTTGCAAGGCTTATAATGATGAGCATTACCGAGAGGGCCCAGAGATACCTCTCCGATACATGGAGTGACAAATCCTAATCTTGATCGATGCCAACCCAACAAACACCTTCAGAGACACCTGTAGAGCATCTTTATAATCACCCTGTTATGGTTTGACATTCGATAGCACACAAGGTGTTCCTCTGGTATTCGAGAGTTGCATAATCTCATAGTCTGAGGAGCATGTATAAGTCATGAAGAAAGCAGTAGCAATAAAACTGTAACGATCATAATGCTAAGCTAACGGATGGGTCTTTGTCCATCACATCATTCTCTAATGATGTGATCCCGTTCATCAAATGACAACACATGTCTATGGTTAGGGAACATAACCATCTTTGATTAACGAGCTAGTCAAGTAGAGGCATACTAGGGACATTATGTTTTGTCTATGTATTCACACATGTACTAAGTTTCCGGTTAATACAATTCTAGCATGAATGATAAACATTTATCATGATATAAGGAAATATAAATAATTACTTTATTATTGCCTCTAGGGCATATTTCCTTCACGACACTGTTGGCACGCTGGCCTCGATCATCGGGGTTGGTGGGGCACTGTTGCCATGCCCCTGCCGGTCAAAAGAGTTGGCAGGGCACTATTGCCACGCCCCTGCCGGTCAGAAGAGTTGGAGGGTGCTACCTATTGAGCTTGCGTTAGTATTTCCCTTGAAGAGGAAAGGGTGATGCAACAAAGTAGAGTGAGCATTTCCCTTAGTTTGAGAACCAAGGTATCAATCCAGTAGGAGATAACGCACAAGTTACCGAATACCTGCACAAACAATCAACAAACTAGTACCCAACGCGGTAAGGGGTTGTCAATCCCTTCGTGGTTATTTGCAAAAGTGAGATTTGATAGAGATATATAATTGGTAAAGTAAATATTTTTGGTATTTTTGGGTTATAGATTGGAAAGTAAAGATTGCAAAATAGTAGATCGGAAACTAGTATGATGTAAAAGAGATTTCAATATAATGGAAAAGAGACCCGGGGGCCATAGGTTTCACTAGTGTCTTCTCTCAAGATAGAAAATATTACGGTGGGTGAACAAATTATTGCCGAGAAATTGATAGAAGAGCGCATAGTTATGACGACATCTAAGGCAATGATCATGAACATAGGCATCATGTCCGTGTCATGTACACCGACTCCTGCCTGCATCTACTACTATTACTCCACACATCGATTGCTATCCAGCATGCATCTAGAGTATTAAGTTCATAAAGAACGGAGTAACGCATTAAGTAAGATGACATGATGTAGAGGAAATAACTCAAGCAATATGATGAAAACCCCATCTTTTTATCCTCGATGGCAACAATACAATACGTGCCTTTTTGCCCCTACTGCCACTGGGAAAGGACACCGCAAGATTGAACCCAAAGCTAAGCACTTCTCTCATTGCAAGAAAAACCAATCTAGTAGGCCAAACTAAACCGATAATTCGAAGAGACTTGCAAAGATATCAATCGTGCATATAAGAATTCAGAGAAGACTCAAATAATATTCATAGATAATCTGATCATAAATCCACAATTCATCGGATCTTGGCAAACACACTGCAAAAGAGTATTACATCAAATAGATCTCCAAGAATATTGAGGAGAACATTGTATTGAGAATCAAAGAGAGAGAAGAAGCCATCTAGCTACTAGCTATGGACCCGTAGGTCTGAGGTAAACTACTGACACTTCATCGGAAGGGTAATGGTGTTGATGTAGAAGCCCTCCGTGATCGAATCCCCCTCCGGCAAGACGCCAGAAAAGGCCCCTAGATGGGATCTCACGGGTACAGAAGGTTACGGGTGGTGGAGAAGTGTTTTCGTGGCTCCCACTGATGTTTTGGGGGTATAAGAGTATATATAGGCGAAGGAACTAGGTCAGGGGAGCTCCGAGGGGCTCACGAGGCAGGGGGCGCACCCTACCCCCTTGGGCGCACCCTCCACCCTCGTGGCCGCCTCATTGTGTCTCCGACTTCATCTCCAAGTCTTCTGGTTTGCTTCTGGTCCAAGAAAGATCATCGCGAAAGTTTCATTCCGTTTGAACTCCGTTTGGTATTCCTTTTCTGCGACATTCTAAAATAGGCAAAAAAATAGAAACTGGCACTGGGCCCTTGGTTAATAGGTTAGTCTCAAAAATAATATAAAATGGCATATAAATGCATATTAAACATCCAAAACAGATAATATAATAGCATCGAAAAAAATTTACAGATACGTTAGAGAAGTATCAAGCATCCCCAAGCTTAATTCCTGCTCATCCTTGAGTAGGTAGATGATAAAAACAGAATTTTTGATGTGGAATGCTACCTAACATATATATCCATGTAATTCTCTTTATTGTGGCATGAATATTTAGATCCGTAAGATTCAAAACAATAGTTTAATATTGATATAAAAACAATAATATCTCAAGCATACTAATAAAGCAATCATGTCTTCTCAAAATAACATGGCCAAAGAAAGCTATCCCTACAAAATCATATAGTCTGGCTATGCTCTATCTTCATCACACAAAATATTTAAATCATGCACAACCCCGATGACAAGCCAAACAATTATTTCATACTTTTGACATTCTCAAACTTTTCAACCTTCACGCAATACATGAGCGTGAGCCATGGACATAGCACTATGGTGGAAGAGAATATTGTGGTTGTGGAGAAAACAAAAAGGAGGAAGATAGTCTCACATCAACTAGGCGTATCAACGGGCTATGTAGATGCCCATCAATAGATATCAATGTGAGTGAGTAGGGATTGCCATGCAACAGATGCACTAGAGCTATAAGTGTATGAAAGCTCAAAAATAAACTAGATGGGTGTGCATCCAACTTGCTTGCTCACGAAGACCTAGGGCAATTTGAGGAAGCCCATCATTGGAATATACAAGTCAAGTTCTATAATAAAAAATTCCCACTAGTATATGAAAGTGACAAAATAGGAGACTCTCTATCATGAAGATCATGGTGCTACTTTGAAGCACAAGTGTGGAAAAAGGATAGTAACATTGCCCCTTCTCTTTTTTTCTCTTTTTTTTCTTTTCCTTTTTTTCCTTTCTTTCTTTTTTTCTTTATTTTTCGTCCGGAGTCTCATCCCGACTTGTGGGGGAATCATAGCCTCCATCATCCTTTCCTCACATGGGACAATGCTCTAATAATGAAGATCATCACACTTTTATTTACTTTACAACTCAAGAATTACAACTCAATGCTTAGAACAAAATATGACTTTATGTGAATGACTCCAGCAGTCTACCGGGATGTGCAATGAATCAAGAGTGACATGTATGAAAAAATTATGCAAGGTGGCTTTGCCACAAATACAATGTTAACTACATGATCATGCAAAGCAATATGACAATGATGAAGCGTGTCATAATAAAGGGAACGGTGGAAAGTTGCATGGCAATATATCTCGGAATGGCTATGGAAATGCCATAATAGCTAGGTATGGGGGCTGTTTTTAGGAAGGTATATGGTGGGTGTATGGTACTGGTGAAAGTTGCGCGGCACAGGAGAGGCTAGCAATGGTGGAAGGGTGAGAGTGCATATAATCCATGGACTCAACATTAGTCATAAAGAACTAACATACTTATTGCAAAAATCTATTAGTTATCAAAATGAAGTACTACGCGCATGCTCGTAGGGGGATAGATTGGTAGGAAAAGACCATTGCTCGTCCCCGACCGCCACTCATAAGGAAGACAATCAAAAAATAAATCATGCTCCAACTTCATCACATAACGGTTCACCATACGTGCATGCTACGGGAATCACAAACTTTAACAAAAGTATCTCTCAAATTCAAAAATACTCACTAGCATGACTCTAATATCACCATCTTCATATCTCAAAACGATCATAGAGAATCAAACTTCTCATAGTATTCAATGCAATTTATATGAAAGTTTTTATTATATCCATCTTGGATGCCTATCATACTAGGACTAAATTTATAACCAAAGAAAATTACCATGCTGTCCTAAAAGACTCTCAAAATAATATAAGTGAAGCATGGGAGTTCAACAATTTCTATAAAATAAAGCCACCGCCGTGCTCTAAAAAGATATAAGTGAAGCACTAGAGCAATATTGCCTAGCTCAAAAGATATAAGTGAAGCACATAGAGTATTCTAATAAATCATGATTCATGTGTGTCTCTCCCAAAAGGTGTTTACAGCATGGATGATTGTGGAAAACTAAAAGGCAAAGACTCAAATCATACAAGTCACTCCAAGAAAAACACATATCATGTGGTGAATAAAAATATAGCCTCAAGTAAAGTTACCGATAGACGAAGACGAAAGAGGGGATGCCTTCCGGAGCATCCCCAAGCTTATGCTTTTTGTTGTCCTTGAATATTACCTTTGGGTGCCTTGAGCATCCTCAAGCTTAGGCTCCTGCCACTCCTTATTCCATAGTCCATCAAAGCCTTACCCAAAACTTGAAAACTTCACAACACAAAACTCAACAGAAAATCTCGTGATCTCCGTTAGTATAAAAAAATAAATCACCACTTTGAGGTACTGTTGCAAAATCATTCTTTATTTATATTGGTGTAATATCTACTGTATTCCAACTTTTACATGGTTCATACCCCCGATACTACCCATAGATTCATGAAAATAAGCAAACAACACGCAAAAAAATAGAATCTGTCAAAAACAGAACAATATGTGGCAATCTGTAACTCTCAAATACTTATATAACTCCAAAAATTCTGAAATTTTAGGAAAACCTGAGCAATTTGTGTACCAATCCAGATAAAAAAGAATAAGATCAAAAGCACATTTCTGTGAATTATTAAAATACTTTCCTGGCCGGAGAAGTTTCTGATTTTCAGCAAGATCAACAGAACTATCACCGTAAGCTATCCTAAAGGTTTAACTTGGCACAAACACTAATTAAAACATAAAATCACATCTATCCAGAGGCTAGATGAATTATTTATTACTAAATAGGAACAAAAACCAAATAATAAAATAAAATTGGGCTGCCTCCCAACAAGCGCTATTGTTTAACGCCCTTAGCTAGGCATAAAAACGCGAATAGATCTAAGTATTGTCATCTTTGGTATTCAATTCTTCAATTGCACATGTATAATCTTTAGGAGTTTCTTGGGTTTTATAAATAATCAAACTCCTAGGCAAGAAATCAAGAAATTCATTCCTAGCAAAAGGTTCCTTAATAATATCGAGAAAATTGGGATGAACACTAATTGTTTTAAGATCTTCATTTTCCTTACTAGAAGATTCAACCTTGTTCTTAGGAACGTAAATAAACTTGGCAGTCTTAGTAGAGGGAAGATTTTGAGTAGTTTTAATGGAAGAAAAAGCGGAACCCAAGTTGGTAATAATATCCTCTAGTTTGCCAATTCTGGCGGAATCTTGATCTATCTTTTCATTAACTATAGGTTCCTTTTCTTTAAGATTCTTTAAAGTAACTCCTACCTTAGATCCATATTGAGAAATATGATTATGAATCTCTTTATCCAAATTTTCAACCAAATCAACGGTAGCAATTTTATTCTCAATAATGTCAAGCCTTTGCATCACATGTTCCAAAGTTAAAATAGTTCCGTTGATCGAAAGAGGCGGCAGGCCTACCAAATCTATCATAGCATTATAAGAATCACAAGTATGGCCCCCAAGAAATTGCCCCCGGTAATAGTATCCAGAACATATCTATTCCAAGGAGTAACGTGACATAAAAATTGCGAAGAAGAATGGCAATAGGTTGCTTTCGAGTAGATCTATTTTGAGCATTGCAAATACTATACCAAGCATCTTTAAAATTTTCTCCCTCCCTTTGTTTAAAACTGAGGACTTCATTACCGGGAGTATTAACAATGATAGGAGGAATAGCCATGAGAGCGAATCAAGCGATCCAACACATGAGCACACAAGAAATAAGCAAAGAAGATGAACGGAAGAGAGGCGAAGAAAAGGCAAATCTTTTCGAAAATCATTTTAGTGGTTGGGGAGAGGAAAACGAGAGGCGAATGGCAAATAATGTAATGCAAGAGATGAGAGTTTATGATGGGTACTTGGTATGTCTTGACTTGACGTAGATCTCCCTGGCAACGGCGCCAGAAATTCTTCCTGCTACCTCTTGAGCTTGCGTTGGTTTTTCCCTTGAAGAGGAAAGGGTGATGCGGCAAAGTAGAGTAAGTATTTCCCTCAGTTTGAGAACCAAGGTATCAATCCAGTAGGAGATAACGCACAAGTCACCGAATAGCTGCACAAACAATCAACAAACTTGCACCCAACACGGTAAGGGTTGTCAAACCCTTCACAGTTATTTGCAAAAGTGGGATCTGATAGAGATAGATAAATGATAAAGTAAATATTTTTGGTATTTTTGGGTTATAGATTGGAAAGTAAAGATTGCAAAATAGTAGATCAGAAACTAGTATGATGTAGAAAAGATTTCAATATAATGGAAAAGAGACCCGGGGGCCATATGTTTCACTAGTGGCTTCTCTCAAGATAACAAATATTACGGTGGGTGAACAAATTACTGCCGAGCAATTGATAGAAGAGCGCATAATTATGACGGCACCTAAGGCAATGATCATGAATATAGGCATCATGTCAGTGTCAAGTAGACCGACTCCTGCCTGCATCTACTACTATTACTCCACACATCGACCGCTATCCAGCATGCATCTAGAGTATTAAGTTCATAAAGAACGGAGTAACGCATTAAGTAAGATGACATGATGTAGAGGAATTAACTCCAGCAATATGATGAAAACCCCATCTTTTTATCCTCGATGGCAACAATACAATACGTGCCTTGCTGCCCCTATTGTCACTGGGAAAGGACACTACAAGATTGAACCCAAAGCTAAGCACTTCTCCCATTGCAAGAAAAACCAATCTAGTAGGCCAAACTAACCGATAATTTGAAGAGACTTGCAAAGATATCAAATCATGCATATAAGAATTCAGAGAAGACTCAAATAATATTAATAGATAATCTGATCATAAATCAACAATTCATCAGATCTCGGCAACACACCGCAAAAGAGTATTATATCGAATAGATCTCCAAGAACATCAAGGAGAACATTGTATTGAGAATCAAAGAGAGAGAAGAAGCCATCTAGCTACTAGCTATGGACCCGTAGGTCTGAGGTAAACTAGTCACGCTTCATTGGAAGGGTAATGTTGTTGATGTAGAAGCCCTCCATGATCGAATTCCCCTTCGACAGGATGCCAGAAAAGTCCCCTAGATGGGATCTCACGGGTACAGAAGGTTGCGGCGGTGGAAAAGTGTTTTCGTGGCTCCCTCGATGTTCTTGGGGTATAAGAGTATATATAGGCGAAGGAACTAGGTCAGGGGAGCTCCAAGGGGCCCACGAGGCAGGGCGCACGCCCTCCACCCTCATGGCCGTCTCGTTGCATCTCCGACTTCATCTCCAAGTCTCTTGGTTGGCTTCTGGTCCAAGAAAGATCATCGCCGAAAGTTTCATTCCGTTTGGTATTCCTTTTCTGTGAAACTCTAAAATAGGCAAAAAAAAATAGAAACTGACACTGGGCCCTTGTCTAATAGGTTAGTCCCAAAAATAATATAAAATAACATATTAAACATCCAAAATAGATAATATAATAGCATGGAACAATCAAAAAGTATAGATACGTTGGAGATGTATCAGCAGGCCACTATCGCCATGCTTATCCTCCTTACGGGGACTTGTTCCATCGTACACCCCAGATGGGACGGGAGCTGACATGTGGCCGGGTTGAGGAAGACACCACGAGGGAGCTGGCTTGCTAGAGAGGTCTTGGTTTGCCAGGTTTGACCGGTATGCGCCCGCCGGCCTCGCCGCGCTGCGGTCTTGGCCGGGTTGAGGGATGATACGTCTCCAACGTATCTATAATTTTTATTGTTCCATGCTATTATATTATCCATATAGGGTGTTTTATATGCATTTATATGCTATTTTATATGATTTTTGGGACTAACCTATTAACCTAGAGCCCAGTGCAGTATCTGTTTTTTTTCCTTGTTTTTGAGTTTTACAGAAAAGGAATACCAAACGGAGTCCAATTGACGTGCCAATTTTTGATGATTTTTTGTGGACCAAAAGAAGCCCCTGGAGTAAAAGAGTTGGGTGAGAAGAGTCCCGAGCCGTCCATGAGGGTGGAGGGCGAGCCCTACCCCCCTGGGCGCGCCCCCTGCCTCGTGGACGACTCGGAGACCCCCCTGACTTGTTCCCGACACCAAAAATTCCTATAAATACAGAAACCCCCAGAAAATAACCTAGATCGAGGGTTCCACCGCCGCAAGCCTCTGTAGCCACCAAAAACCAATCGGGACCCTGTTCCGACACCCTGCCGGAGGGGGGATCCATCACTGGTGGCCATCTTCATCATCTTGGTGCTCTCTATGACGAGGAGGGAGTAGTTCACCCTCGGGGCTGAGGGTATGTACCAGTAGCTATGTGTTTGATCTCTCTCTCTCTCGTGTTCTTGATTTGGCACGATCTTGATGTATCATGAGCTTTGCTATTATAGTTGGACCTTATGATGTTTCTCCCCCTCTACTCTCTTGTAATGGATTGACTTTCCCTTCGAAGTTATCTTATCGGATTGAGTCCTTAAGGATTTGAGAACACTTGATGTATGTCTTGCATGTGCTTATCTATGGTGACAATGGGATATTCACGTGATCTACTTGATGTATGTTTTGGTGATCAACTTGCGGGTTCAGTGACCTTGTGAACTTATGCATAGGGGTTGGCACACGTTTTCATCTTGACTCTCCGGTGGAAACTTTAGGGTAGTCTTTGAAGTTCTTTGTGTTGGTTGAATAGATGAATCTGAGATTGTGTGATGCATATCGTATAATCATACCCACAGATACTTGAGGTGACATTGGAGTATCTAGATGACATTAGGGTTTTGGTTGATTTGAATCTTAAGGTGTTATTCTAGTATGAACTTACGATAGATTGAACGGAAAGAATAGCTTCGTGTTATTTTACTACGGACTCTTGAATAGATGGATCAGAAAGGATAACTTTGATGTGGTTTCATACCCTACAATAATCTCTTCGTTTGTTCTCCGCTATTAGTGACTTTGGAGTGACTCTTTGTTGCATGTTGAGGGATAGTTATATGATCCAATTATGTTATTATTGTTGAGAGAACTTGCACTAGTGAAAATATGAACCCTAGGCCTTGTTTCCTAGCATTGCAATACCGTTTACGCTCACTTCTACCACTTGTTACCTTGCTGTTTTTATAGTTTCAGATTACAAAAACCTATATCTACCATCCATATTGCACTTGTATCACCATCTCTTCACCGAACTAGTGCACCTATACAATTGACCATTGTATTGGGTGTGTTGGGGACACAAGAGACTCTTTGTTATTTGGTTGCAGGGTTGTTTGAGAGAGACCATCTTCATCCTACGCCTCCCACGGATTGATAAACCTTGGGTCATCCACTTGAGGGAAATTTGCTACTGTCCTACAAACCTCTGCACTTGGAGGCCCAACAACGTCTACAAGAAGAAGGTTCTGTAGTAGGCTTCAAGCTCTTTTCTAGCGTCGTTGCCGGGGAGGTGAGTGCTTGAAGGTATATCTTTAGATCTTGCAATTGAATCTTTTAATTTCTTGTTTTATCACTAGTTTAGTTTATAAAAGAAAACTACAAAAAAATGGAATTGAGTTTGCCTCATACGCTTCATCTTTTTTATATCTTTCATGAAAATGATGTAAAGGAAAATTGTGCTCAATTGCTAGAAGAAGAATGCATTAAAATGTTTGGTAATAGATCTTTGTATGATGAGCATGATTGCAATGTTGTTAGTATGGACTCCTTGAATATCCATGATGCTAATGATATGCAAAGCCACAAGCTTGGGGAAGCTATGTTTGACGAAGATGATATTTTTTGTCCCCCAAGTTTTGATGAGCAAATTTATTATGATGAAAGCATGCCTCCTATTTATGATGATTATTGTGATGATACGTGTGCCATAAAGAATAAACTTGCTTATGTGGAGAGTAGTAAAATTTCTATGCAAGTAGAGCATGAAAAGAATGCTTTATGTGCTAGTTATATTGTTGAATTCATTCGTGATGCTACTGAAAATTATTATGAGGGAGGAATATATGCTTGTAGGAATTGCAATAATATCAAGTTTCCTCTCTATGTGCTTAAAGTTTTGAACTTATGCTTGTTTTGCCTTCCTATGCTAGTTGATTATTGTTCCCATAAGTTGTTTGCTCACGAAATCCCTATGCATAGGAAGTGGGTTAGACTTAAATGTGCTAGTCATATTCTTCATGATGCACTCTTTATGTTTCAATTCTGATCTTTTATGTGAGCATCATTTGAAATCATCATGCCTAGCTAGGGGCGTTAAACTTTAGAGCTTGTTGGGAGTCAACCCAATTTTATTTTTGTTCTTTGCTTTTTGTTTCTGTTTATTATTAAATAATTCATCTAGCCACTGGTTAGACGTGGTTTTATGTTTTAATTAGTGTTTGTGCCAAGTAGGACCTTTGGGAAGACTTGGGTGAAGTCTATGCGATCTTGCTGTAAAAAACAGAAACTTTTTCGTGCTCACGAGATTAGCTGCCATTTTTTACTGGAGAGTGCTTTTAGGTTGATTATTTTTGCAGATGATTAATAAATAAATTCCTCAGGTCCACCAATTTATTTCAGAATTGTTTGAGTTACATAAGTATTCGAATGATACAGATTACTCCAGAGTGTCTTGTTTTTGACAGATTCTGTCTTCTATGTGTTGTTTGCTTATTTTGATGAATCCATGAGTAGTATCGGAGGGTATGAACCATAGAGAAGTTGGAATACAGTATATATTACACCAATATGAATTTAGAATGAGTTAACAACAGTACTTAAGTGGTGATTTATTTTCTTATACTAACGGAGCTTACGAGTTTTCTGTTGAGTTTTGTGTTGTGAAGTTTTCAAGTTTTGGGTAAAGATTCGATGGACTATGGAATAAGGAGTGGCAAGAGCCTAAGCTTGGGGATGCCCAAGGCACCCCAAGGTAATATTCAAGGACAACCAAGAGCCTAAGCATGGGGATGCCCCGGATGGCATCCCCTCTTTCGTCTTCTCTCATCGGTAACTTTACTTGGAGCTATATTTTTATTCACCACATGATATGTGTTTTTCTTGGAGCGTCATTTTATTTTCTTTTGTTTTGCTTGCTGTTTGAATAAAATACCAAGATATGAAATTATTAAATGTTAGAGAGTCTTCACATAGTTTCATAATTATTCGACTACTCATTGATCTTCACTTATATCTTTTGGAGTAGTTTGTCATTTGCTCTAGTGCTTCACTTATATCTTTTTAGAGCACGGTGGAGGTTTTATTTTGAAGCAATAGATGAACTCTCATGCTTCACTTATATTATTTTGAGAGTCTTTTAGAACAACATGGTAATTTCTATATATGGTTATAAAATTGGTCCTAGAATGATGGGCATTCGCGTTGGGTATAATAAAAACTACCATAGAAAGTGCATTGAATATTATGATCAATTTGATGCTTGATAATTGTTTTGAGATATAAAGGTGATAATGTTAGAGTCATGCTAGTTGGGTAATTATGAAATTGAGAAATACTTGTGTTAAAGTTGGCAAGTCTCGTAGCATGCACGTATGGTAAAAGTTGTGTAACAAATTTGTAGCATGGGATGCTCTTTTGATTGCCTTCCTTATGAGTGGAGGTCGGGATCGCGCGATGGTTAAATCCTACCAGCCCTTCCCCTAGGAGCATGCATAGTAGTAATTTGATTAGAGGGCTAATAAACTTTTGCAATAAGTATATGAGTTCTTTATGACTAATGTGAGTCCATGGATTATACGCACTCTTATCCTTCCATCATTGCTAGCCTCTACGGTACTGTGCAGTGCCCTTTCTCACCTTGAGAGTTGGTGCAAACTTCGCCGGTGCATCCAAACCCCATGATATGTTACTCTCTATCACACATAAACCTCCTTACATCTTCATCAAAACAGCCACCATACCTACCTATTATGGCATTTCCATAGCCATTCCGAGATATATTGCCATGCAACTTTCCACCGTTCCATTTATTATGACACGCTCCATCATTGTCATATTGCTTTTGCATGATCATGTAGTTGACATCGTATTTGTGGCAAAGCCACCATGCATAATTCTTCATACATGTCACTCTTGATTCATTGCCCATCCCCGTGCACCGCCGGAGGCATTCATATAGAGTCATATCTTGTTCTAGTATCGAGTTGTAATCCATGAGTTGTAAGTAAATAGAAGTGTGATGATCCTCATTATTAGAGCATTGTCCCTTAAAAAAAGGGGGAAAGGCCAAAAAAAGGAAAGGCCAAAAAAGGCCCATATAAAAAAGAGGGGCACTACTAGGGAAAACCCTAGTAGTAGCGCGTGTTTTGAGGCTAGCAGCAGCGCGGGTGGCCGCGCTACTAATAAGGCGCTACAGCTAACTCATAGTAGTAGCAAGGCCCTTACCCGCGCTACTACTGTTGACGATATCAACATCGCTTTTTAAGAACGCGCTACTATTAACTAGCTGTAGCAATTTCGCCATCCCTCGCTACTGCTATATCTTTCATCATTTTCCCATTACCCCTTTCCCTTTCAGTTTCCCTTTCAGATACTAGATACTAGGTACTGCTAGTAGATATCAAATTCATAAACCATTACTAGCTAGTACTCCCTTCGTTCCAAATTACTCGTCGTGGTTTTAGTTCAAACCACGACGAGTAATTTGGAACGAAGGGAGTACTAGATAACAATTTCATGCATAGTCAACATGCATCCTCAAGCAGTACAAGGTCATATCAACGGCCATCATCATATGTAGTTCTAGATGCTATCGACGACGATCATCATATGTAGTTCTAGATGATATAGCCACACACACATATGTAGTTCTAGATGATATAACCACACACACATATATGTAGTTCTAGATGATATCGAAGACAATCATCATCCTCAAGCCTGGGCGTTGGTGTTCCTGATAGTAATTAGGATGGCTTGTCCAACACGAAGATTCTTGCCATCGAGGAATTTCTTCCACCCAACCGAGTTTAAGTGTGTGCGACCGTCCGTGTCCACGCGGTAAGTACAAGTTGTGACGGAGCCCCTTGCAGTAAGGCGTAGTCCAGCTGAGCCTTCTTCATCCGGCTCGATACCATAACTCATAGATATGCTCTTTGCCAATTTCTGCATAAGAAAACATATCAATTAATAAATAGCCTCGCAAATAAGTACACATGGATTATCTACACTATTAATAGTTTCCTTAGATTCTACACTAATAAGCATGTGATCAAACTCTACACTAAAACATATCATCGACTAGATTCCACACAACATACCATATCATTGGACTGTACACTAAGTAATTCATCGGATAATTTGCATTTGTAAGTATAACATACCATATCATGTCGATCAACCATGGTATTTGTCAAGCGGGTCACGAATGGCACCCCGACAAAGTCAGCACGTGGCGGAATTATGTCCCACAGGTTGGACACCTCCTCCTCACTCAGCCTTGTTCTTTGAGCTACGATGGCTTCATGAAGTGGGTCCTCATCATCTTCATTGAGTGGGTCCTCATTATCTTCATCATCTTCCACCAGGTTGAGATAAATGACAGCTAGCTTGGGTCTTTCTGCTTGGAAGGAGAAGCTGATCAACTCAACACCAGTAAGATGCATGCGAGCAACGAAACGGGCCCATCCATCTCCTCCAATCTACGACATATTGCGTCCTTTCTCGACCTCCATAGTGTACGCCCCCAGGAGCCTCAAATGTCACAGTGTCTCCTATCAGCTTGTTGAATTTCAACCTCACATTGTATGGGACGATCTGTGTAAAATAAGAAAAATGACACAATGCAGTAATGCCAACACTAAAAATAAAATAGTTATTACATTTCATCTAATTTCTTACCGCCGCATGACGAAAACTCGGCTGGAAGTAGATGCCGAACAGCTTGCCAGTTGCAAGGCTGCTGGCGCATCTTGACTTGCACAGTCGACATAGTGGTGGTGGTGGTGGCGCCATTTTTCCTAAAGCAATATGAGCAAAGGATTAACAATCAACTAAATCAAAATGTTCTAAGTGAACTAAATCAACTAGCCTACTAAATCAACTAAATCAAAATGTTCTAAATCAATTAAATCAACTAGCCTACTAAATCAACTAAATCAAAATGTTCTAAGTCAACTAAATCAACTAGCCTACTAAATCAACTAAATCATATCAACTAAATCAAAATGTTGCATATGAACTAGCCTACTAAATCAACTAAATCAAAATGTTCTAAGTCAACTAAATCAACTAGCCTACTAAATCAACTAAATCTAAATATTCTAAATCAACTAAATCAACTAGCCTACTAAATCAACTAAATCAAAATGTTCTAAATCAACTAAATGAACTAAATGAACTAGCCTACTAAATCA
>NC_041389.1:424376143-424376436 GCF_002162155.2 Triticum dicoccoides
AACTAAATCGAAATCTTGCATATGAACTAGCCTACTAAATCAACTAAATCAAATTGTTCTAAGTCAACTAAATCAACTAAATCAAAATGTTCTAAATCAACTAAATCATCTAGCCTACTAAATCAACTAAATCAAAATGTTCTAAGTCAACTAAATCAACTAGCCTACTAAATCAACTAAATCATATCAACAAAATCAAAATGTTGCATATGAACTAGCCTACTAAATCAACTAAATCAAAATGTTCTAAGTCAACTAAATCAACTAGCCTACTAAATCAACTAAATCAAAAT
>NC_041389.1:424376549-424385294 GCF_002162155.2 Triticum dicoccoides
AATCAACTAGCCTACTAAATCAACTAAATCATATCAACAAAATCAAAATGTTGCATATGAACTAGCCTACTAAATCAACTAAATCAAAATGTTCTAAGTCAACTAAATCAACTAGACTACTAAATCAACTAAATCAAAATGTTCTAAATCAACTAAATCAACTAGCCTACTGAATCAACTAAATCAAAATGTTCTAAATCAACTAAATGAACTAGCCTACTAAATCAACTAAATCAAAATGTTGTAAGTCAACTAAATCAACTAAATGAACTAGCCTACTAAATCAACTAAATCAAAATGTTCTAAGTCAACTAAATCAACTAGCCTACTAAATCAACTAAATTATATCAACTAAATCAAAATGTTGCATATGAACTAGCCTACTAAATCAAAATGTAGCGGGCAGGAGGGAGAAGGAGGGGCGACTCGAGGAGGGAGAGGAGAGTAGGATGGAGGAGGAAGGCGGAGCGAGGAGGGGCCGGCCGGCGCGGCCAGTGGAGGGAGGACGGAGGAGGAAGGTGGAGCGAGGAGGGGCCGACCAGCGGTGAGTGGAGAGAGAGGACGGAGGAGGAGGAGGCCGGTACCGAGTCCAACAAGGAGGAGGAGGTGACGACGCGCGGCGCAGACGGAGGAGGGGCAACGGGGGTGGACCGGCGCGTGACGCAGACGGAGGATTGAGTGTGTGACTGTGTGAGTGGATCGGATAGAGGAGATGGGGGTGGGAGATGAATGGCTTAGCAGTAGCGCGCTGTAGGAAAATACGCTACTGCTAAGCTATCTAGCAGCAGTGCCTTTCACAATAAAGCGCTACTACTGTGTGTCAGCATGTAAAAATAGACTTTGTTCAATACATCAAAAATACATTGATCATCAACGATCTTTTTGTGTACAATCTGATTTGTCAATATGAGTCCTCACCGGTTTAGGAACAGGTGAAGACTCATATTGCAGCCACAAATTCTACACATAGAGTTCAATGAAGACCAAGTGCTTGTCAAAGTTTGAGAAGTAACATATTTAAGGTGGTAGAAACTCTCTTCACGAAGCGAGGTGGGACTAAATTTTTGTAGGAAACTTAGAAGTAGCGCTTATCTAAGAAATGCGCTGCTATATGCTACATAGCAGTAGCGCCCATCGTTATAACGCGTTGCTGCTATAACTAGCCTCGCGGCGGCCTCGTGGGAATTATAGCAACAGTGCGTCTTTGAGCGGGCGCGCTACTGCTATATTTGTATCAGTAGCGAGTTTCAGCTGGGCACGCTACTGCTAATTAGCAGCAGCGCCTTATTTTAAAGCGCGCTGCTGATAAGATTCTGTGTATAGGCTTTTCCCTAGTAGTGGGGGACAATGTTACTATCCTTTTTCCACACTTGTGCTTCAAAGTAGCACCATGATCTTCATGATAGAGAGTCTCTTATTTTATCACTTTCATATACTAGTGGGAAGTTTTCATTATAGAACTTGGCTTGTATATTCCAATGATGGGCTTCCTCAAAATGCCCTAGGTCTTCGTGAGCAACCAAGTTGGATGCACACCCACTTAGTTTCTTTTGTTGAGCTTCCATACATTTATAGCTCTAGTGCATCCGTTGCATGGCAATCCCTACTCAGTCACATTGATATCTATTAATGGGCATCTCCATAGCCCGTTGATACGCCTAGTCAATGTGAGGCTTTCTCCCGTTTTGTCTTCTCCACAACCACCATTCTATTCCACTCATAGTGCTATATCCATGGCTTACACTCATGTATTGTGTGAGGGTTGAAAAAGCTGAAGCGCGTTAAAAGTATGAACCAATTGCTTGGGTGAAACCGGAGTTGTGCATGATGGGAGTATTTTGTGTGACGAAAATGATGCATGGCCAAACTATATGATTTTGTAGGGATAAGCTTTCTTTGGCTATGTTATTTTTATAAGACATGATTACTTGTTAGTATACTTGAAGTATTACTATTTTTATGTCAATATTAACTTTTATCTTGAATCATTTGGATCTGAACATTCATGCCACAATAAAGAAAATTACAGTGAAAATTATGTTAGGTAGCATTCCACATCAAAAATTCTGTTTTTATCATTTACCTACTCGAGAACGAGAAGGAATTAAGCTGGGGGTGCTTGATACGTCTCCAACGTATCTATAATTTTTGATTGTTCCATGCTATTATATTATCCATCTAGGATGTTTTATATGCATTTATATGCTATTTTATATGATTTTTGGGACTAACCTATTAACCTAGAGCCCAGTGCCAGCTTCTGTCTTTTCCTTATTTTTGAGTTTTACAGAAAAGGAATACCAAACGGAGTCCAATTGACGTGATAATTTTTGACGATTTTTTATGGACCAAAAGAAGCCCCCGGAGTAAAAGAGTTGGGCGAGAAAAGTCCCGAGCCGTCCACGAGGGTGGAGGGCGAGCCCTACCCTCTGGGCGCGCCCCCTACCTCGTGGACGACTCGGAGACCCCCCCTGACTTGTTCCCGACGCCAAAAATTCCTATAAATACAGAAACCCCCAGAAAATAACCTAGATCGGGAGTTCCACCGCTGCAAGCCTCTGTAGCCACGAAAAACCAATCGGGACCCTGTTCAGGCACCCTGCCGGAGGGGGGATCCATCACCGGTGGCCATCTTCATCATCCCGACGCTCTCCATGACGAGGAGGGAGTAGTTCACCCTCAGGGCTGATGATATGTACAAGTAGCTATGTGTTTGATCTCTCTCTCTCTCTCATGTTCTTGATTTGGCACGATCTTGATGTATCACCAGCTTTGCTATTATAGTTGGATCTTATGGTGTTTCTCCCCCTCTACTCTCTTGTAATGGATTGAGTTTTCCCTTTGAAGTTATCTTATCGGATTGAGTCTTTAAGGATTTGAGAACACTTGATGTATGTCTTGCATGTGCTTATCTGTGGTGACAATGGGATATTCACGTGATCTACTTGATGTATGTTTTGGTGATCAACTTGCGGGTTCAGTGACCTTGTGCACTTATGCATAGGGGTCGGCACACGTTTTCATCTTGACTCTCCGGTAGAAACTTTGGGGCAGTCTTTGAAGTTCTTTGTGTTGGTTGAATAGATGAATCTGATATTGTGTGATGCATATCATATAATCATACCCACGGATACTTGAGGTGACATTGGAGTATCTAGGTGACATTAGGGTTTTGGTTGATTTGTATCTTAAGGTGTTATTCTAGTACGAACTCTATGATAAATCGAACGGAAAGAATAGCTTCGTGTTATTTTACTACGGACTCTTGAATAGATCGATCAGAAAGGATAACTTTGAGGTGGTTTCGTACCCTACAATAATCTCTTCGTTTGTTCTCCGCTATTGATGACTTTGGAGTGACTCTTTGTTGCATGTTGAGGGATAGTTATATGATCCAATTATGTTATTATTGTTGAGAGAACTTGCACTAGTGAAAGTATGAACCCTAGGCCTTGTATCCTAGCATTGCAATAGTGTTTACGCTCACTTTTACCACTTGTTACCTTGCTGTTTTTATAGTTTCAGATTACAAAAACCTATATCTACCATCCATATTGCACTTGTATCACCATCTCTTTGCCGAACTACTGTACCTATACAATTTACCATTGTATTGGGTGTGTTGGGGACACAAGAGACTCTTTGTTATTTTGTTGCAGGGTTGCTTGAGAGAGACCATCTTCATCCTATGCCTCCCACGGATTGATAAACCTTAGGTCATCCACTTGAGGGAAATTTGCTACTGTCCTACAAACCTCTGCACTTGGAGGCCCAACAACGTCTACAAGGAGAAGGTTGTGTAGTAGGCTTCAAGCTCTTTTCTAGCGTCGTTGCCGGGGAGGTGAGTGCTTGAAGGTATATCTTTAGATCTTGCAATCGAATCTTTTAGTTTCTTGTTTTATCACTAGTTTAGTTTATAAAAGAAAACTACAAAAAAAATGGAATTGAGTTTGCCTCATACGCTTCATCTTTTTTATATCTTTCGTGAAAATGATGCAAAGGAAAATTGTGCTCAATTGCTAGAAGAAGAATGCATTAAAATGTTTGGTAATAGATCTTTGTATGATGAGCATGATTGCAATGTTGTTAGTATGGATTGCTTGAATATCCATGATGCTAATGATAATCAAAGCCACAAGCTTGGGGAAGCTATGTTTGACGAAGATGATATATTTTGTCCCCCAAGTTTTGATGAGCAAATTTATTATGATGAAAGCATGCCTCCTATTTATGGTGATTATTGTGATGATACGTATGCCATAAAGAATAAACTTGCTTATGTGGAGAGTAGTAAAATTTCTATGCAAGTAGAGCATGAAAAGAATGCTTTATGTGCTAGTTATATTGTTGAATTCATTCATGATGCTACTGAAAATTATTATGAGGGAGGAATATATGCTTGTAGGAATTGCAATAATATCAAGTTTCCTCTCTATGTGCTTAAAGTTTTGAACTTATGCTTGTTTTGCCTTCCTATGCTAGTTGATTATTGTTCCCATAAGTTGTTTGCTCACGAAATCCCTATGCATAGGAAGTGGGTTAGACTTAAATGTGCTAGTCATATTCTTCATGATGCTCTCTTTATGTTTCAATTCTGATCTTTTATGTGAGCATCATTTGAAATCATCATGCCTAGCTAGGGGCGTTAAACTTTAGAGCTTGTTGGGAGTCAACCCAATTTTATTTTTGTTCTTTGATTTTTGTTTCTGTTTATTAATAAATAATTCATCTAGCCTCTGGTTAGATGTGGTTTTATGTTTTAATTAGTGTTTGTGCCAAGTAGGACCTTTGGGAAGACTTGGGTGAAGTCTATGCGATCTTGCTGTAAAAAACAGAAACTTTTTCGTGCTCACGAGATTAGCTGCCATTTTTTACTGGAGAGTGCTTTTAGGTTAATTATTTTTGCAGATGATTAATAAATAAATTCCTCAGGTCCACCAATTTATTTCAGAATTTTTTGAGTTACATAAGTATTCGAATGATATAGATTACTAAAGAGTGTCTTGTTTTTGACAGATTCTGTCTTCTATGTGTTGTTTGCTTATTTTGATGAATCCATGAGTAGTATCGGAGGGTATGAACCATAGAGAAGTTGGAATACAGTATATATTACACCAATATGAATTTAGAATGAGTTAACAACAGTACCTAAGTGGTGATTTATTTTCTTATACTAACGGAGCTTACGAGTTTTCTGTTGAGTTTTGTGTTGTGAAGTTTTCAAGTTTTGGGTAAAGATTCGATGGACTATGGAATAAGGAGTGGCAAGAGCCTAAGCTTGGGGATGCCCAAGGCACCCCAAGGTAATATTCAAGGACAACCAAGAGCCTAAGCATGGGTATGCCCCGGATGGCATCCCCTCTTTCGTCTTCGTTCATCGGTAACTTTACTTGGAGCTATATTTTTATTCACCACATGATATGTGTTTTGCTTGGAGCGTCATTTTATTTTCTTTTGTTTTGCTTGCTGTTTGAATAAAATACAAAGATATGAAATTCTTAAATGTTAGAGAGTCTTCACATAGTTGCATAATTATTCGACTACTCATTGATCTTCACTTATATCTTTTGGAGTAGTTTGTCATTTGCTCTAGTGCTTCACTTATATCTTTTTAGAGCACAGTGGAGGTTTTATTTTGAAGCAACAGATGAACTCTCATGCTTCACTTATATTATTTTGAGAGTCTTTTAGAACAGCATGGTAATTTCTATGGTTATAAAATTGGTCCTAGAATGATGGGCTTTCGAGTTGGGTATAATAAAAACTATCATAGAAAGTGCATTGAATATTATGATCAATTTGATGCTTGATAATTGTTTTGAGATATAAATGTGGTAATGTTAGAGTCATGCTAGTTGGGTAATTATGAAATTGAGAAATACTTTTGTTAAAGTTGGCAAGTCTCGTAGCATGCACGTATGGTAAAAGTTGTGTAACAAATTTGTAGCATGGGATGCTCTTTTGATTGCCTTCCTTATGAGTGGAGGTCGGGATGGCGCGATGGTTAAATCCTACCAACCCTTCCCCTAGGAGCATGCATAGTAGTACTTTGCTTCGAGGGCTAATAAACTTTTGCAATAAGTATATGAGTTCTTTATGACTAATGTGAGTCCATGGATTATACGCACTCTTGCCCTTCCATCATTGCTAGCCTCTACGGTACCGTGCATTGCCCTTTCTCACCTTGAGAGTTGGTGCAAACTTCGCCGGTGCATCCAAACCCCATGATATGTTATGCTCTATCACACATAAACCTCCTTACATCTTCGTCAAAACAGCTACCATACCTACCTATTATGGCATTTCCATAGCCATTCCGAGATATATTGCTATGCAACTTTCCACCGTTCTGTTTATTATGACACGCTCCATCATTGTCATATTGCTTTTGCATGATCATGTAGTTGACATCGTATTTGTGGCAAAGCCACCATGCATAATTCTTCATACATGTCACTCTTGATTCATTGCCCATCCCGGTGCACCGCCGTAGGCATTCATATAGAGTCATATCTTGTTCTAGTATCGAGTTGTAATCCATGAGTTGTAAGTAAATAGAAGTGTGATGATCATCATTATTAGAGCATTGTCCCTTAAAAAAAGGGGGAAAGGCCAAAAAAGGAAAGGCCAAAAAAAAGAAAGGCCAAAAAAGGCCCATATAAAAAAGAGGGGCACTACTAGGGAAAACCCTAGTAGTAGCGCGTGTTTTGAGGCTAGCAGCAGCGCGGGTGGCCGCACTACTAATAAGGCGCTACAGCTAACTCATAGTAGTAGCGCGGCCCTTACCCGCGCTACTACTGTTGACGATATCAGCAGCGCTTTTTAAGAACGCGCTACTATTAACTAGCTGTAGCGATTTCGCCATCCCTCGCTACTGCTATATCTTTCATCATTTTCCCATTACCCCTTTCCCTTTCAGTTTCCCTTTCAGATACTAGATACTAGGTACTGCTAGTAGATATCAAATTCATAAACCATTACTAGGTAGTACTCCCTTCGTTCCAAATTACTCGTCGTGGTTTTAGTTCAAACCACGACGAGTAATTTGGAACGAAGGGAGTACTAGATAACAATTTCATGCATAGTCAACATGCATCCTCAAGCAGTACAAGGTCACATCAACGGCCATCATCATATGTAGTTCTAGATGCTATCGACGACGATCATCATATGTAGTCTAGATGATATATCCACACACACATATGTAGTTCTAGATGATATAACCACACACACATATATGTAGTTCTAGATGATATCGAAGACAATCATCATCCTCAAGCCTGGGTGGTTGGTGTTCCCGATAGTAATTAGGATGGCCTGTCCAACACGAAGATTCTTGCCATCGAGGAATTTCTTCCACCCAACCGAGTTTAAGTGTGTGCGACCGTCCATGTCCACGCGGTAAGTACAAGTTGTGACAGAGCCCCTTGCAGTAAGGCGTAGTCCAGCTGAGCCTTCTTCATCAGGCTCGATACCATAACTCATAGATATGCTCTTTGCCAATTTCTGAATAAGAAAAACATATCAATTAAGAAATAGCCTCGCAAATAAGTACATATGGATTATCTACACTATTAATAGTTTCCTTAGATTCTACACTAATAAGCATGTGATCAAACTCTACACTAAAACATATCATCGACTAGATTCCACACAACATACCATATCATTGGACTGTACACTAAGTAATTCATCGGATAATTTGCATTTGTAAGTATAACATACCATATCATGTCGATCAACCATGGTATTTGTCAAGCGGGTCACGAATGGCACCCCGACAAAGTCAGCACGTGGCGGAATTATGTCCCACAGGTTGGACACCTCCTCCTCACTCAGCCTTGTTCTTTGAGCTACAATGGCTTCATGAAGTGGATCCTCATCATCTTCATCGAGTGGGTCCTCATTATCTTCATCATCTTCATCATCTTCGTCATCTTCATCATCTTCCACCAGGTTGAGATAAATGACAGCTAGCTTGGGTCTTTCTGCTCGGAAGGAGAAGCTGATCAACTCAACACCAGTAAGACGCATGCGAGCGACGAAACGGGCCCATCCATCTCCTCCAATCTGCGACATATTGCATCCTTTCTCGACCTCCACAGTGTACGGCCCCCCAGGAGCCTCAAATGTCACAATGTCTCCTGTCAGCTTGTTGAATTTCAACCTCACATTGTATGGGACGATCTGTGTAAAATAAGCAAAATGACACAATGCAGTAATGCCAACACTAAAAATAAAATAGTTATTACATTTCATCTAATTTCTTACCGCCGCATGACGAAAACTCGGCTGGAAGTAGATGCCGAACAGCTTGCCAGTTGCAAGGCTGCTGGCGCATCTTGACTTGCACAGTCGACATAGTGGTGGTGGTGGCGCCATTTTTCCTAAAGCAATATGAGCAAAGGATTAACAATCAACTAAATCAAAATGTTCTAAGTGAACTAAATCAACTATCCTACTAAATCAATTAAAGCAAAATGTTCTAAATCAACTAAATCAACTAGCCTACTAAATCAACTAAATCAAAATGTTCTAAGTCAACTAAATCAACTAGCCTACTAAATCAACTAAATCATATCAACTAAATCAAAATGTTGCATATGAACTAGCCTACTAAATCAACTAAATCAAAATGTTCTAAGTCAACTAAATCAACTAGCCTACTAAATCAACTAAATCAAAATGTTCTAAATCAACCAAATTAACTATCCTACTAAATCAACTAAATCAAAATGTTCTAAA
>NC_041389.1:424385633-424409595 GCF_002162155.2 Triticum dicoccoides
TCAAAATGTTGCATATGAACTAGCCTACTAAATCAACTAAATCAAAATGTTCTAAGTCAACTAAATCAACTAGCCTACTAAATCAACTAAATCAAAATGTTCTAAATCAACTAAATCAACTAGCCTACTAAATCAACTAAATCAAAATGTTCTAAATCAACTAAATGAACTAGCCTACTAAATCCACTAAATCAAAATGTTCTAAGTCAACTGAATCAACTAAATGAACTAGCCTACTAAATCAACTAAATCAAAATGTTCTAAGTCAACTAAATCAACTAGCCTACTAAATCAACTAAATTATATCAACTAAATCAAAATGTTGCATATGAACTAGCCTACTAAATCAAAATGTAGCGGGCAGGAGGGAGAAGGAGGGGCGACTCAAGGAGGGAGAAGAGAGTAGGATGGAGGAGGAAGGCGGAGCGAGGAGGGGCCGGCCGGCGCGGCCAGTGGAGGGAGGACGGAGGAGGAAGGTGGAGCGAGGAGGGGCCGGCCAGCGGTGAGTGGAGAGAGAGGACGGAGGAGGAGGCCGGTACGGAGTCCAACAAGGAGGAGGAGGTGACAGCGCGCGACGCAGACGGAGGAGGGGCAACTGGGGTGGACCGGCGTGCGGCGCAAACGGAGGATTGAGTGTGTGACTGTGTGAGTGGATCAGATAGAGGAGATGGGGGTGGGAGATGAATGGCTTAGCAGTACCGCGCTGTAGGAAAATACGCTACTGCTAAGCTATCTAGCAGCAGCGCCTTTCACAATAAAGCGCTACTACTATGTGTCAGCATGTAAAAATAGACTTTGTTCAATATATCAAAAATACATTGATCATCAACGATCTTTTTGTGTACAATCTGATTTGTCAATATGAGTCCTCACCGGTTTAGGAACAGGTGAAGACTCATATTGCAGCCACAAATTCTACACATAGAGTTCAATGAAGACCAAGTGCTTGTCAAAGTTTGAGAAGTAACATATTTAAGGTGGTAGAAACTCTCTTCACGGAGCGAGGTGGGACTAAATTTTTGTAGGAAACTTAGCAGTAGCGCTTATCTGAGAAATGCGCTGCTATATGCTACGTAGCAGTAGCGCCCGTCGTTATAACGTGTTGCTGCTATAACTAGCCTCGCGGCAGCCTCGTGGGAATTATAGCATCAGCGCGTCTTTGAGCGGGCGCACTACTGCTATATTTGTATCAATAGCGAGTTTCGGCTGGGCACGCTACTGCTAATTAGCAGCAGCGCCTTATTTTAAAGCGCGCTGCTGATAAGATTCTGTGTATAGGCTTTTCCCTAGTAGTGGGGGACAATGTTACTATCCTTTTTCCACACTTGTGCTTCAAAGTAGCACCATGATCTTCATGATAGAGAGTCTCTTATTTTATCACTTTCATATACTAGTGGGAATTTTTTGTTATAGAACTTGGCTTGTATATTCCAATGATGGGCTTCCTCAAAATGCCCTAGGTCTTTGTGAGCAACCAAGTTGGATGCACACCCACTTAGTTTATTTTGTTGAGCTTTCATACATTTATAGCTCTAGTGCATCCGTTGCATGGCAATCCCTACTCAGTCACATTGATATCTATTAATGGGCGTTTGCATAGCCCGTCGATACGCCTAGTCAATGTGAGGCTTTCTCCCTTTTTTTCTTCTCCACAACCACCATTCTATTCCACCCATAGTGGTATATCCATGGCTTACGCTCATGTATTGTGTGAGGGTTGAAAAAGCTGAAGCGCGTTAAAAAGTATGAACCAATTGCTTGGGTGAAACCGGAGTTGCGCATGATGGGAGTATTTTGTGTGACGAAAATGATGCATGGCCAAACTATATGATTTTGTAGGGATAAGCTTTCTTTGGCTATGTTATTTTTGATAAGACATGATTACTTGTTAGTATGCTTGAAGTATTACTATTTTTATGTCAATATGAACTTTTATCTTGAATCATTTGGATCTGAACATTCATGCCATAATAAAGAAAATTACATTGAAAATTATGTTAGGTAGCATTCCACATCAAAAATTCTGTTTTTATCATTTACCTACTGGAGAACGAGAAGGAATTAAGCTGGGGATGCTTGATACGTCTCCAACGTATCTATAATTTTTGATTGTTCCATGCTATTATATTATCCATCTAGGATGTTTTATATGCATTTATATGCTATTTTATATGATTTTTGGGACTAACCTATTAACCTAGAGCCCAGTGCTAGCTTCTGTCTTTTCCTTATTTTTGAGTTCTACAGAAAAGGAATACCAAACGGAGTCCAATTGACGTGCCAATTTTTGACGATTTTTTATGGACCAAAAGAAGCCCCTGGAGTAAAAGAGTTGGGCGAGAAGAGTCCCGAGCCGTCCACGAGGGTGGAGGGCGAGCCCTACCCCCTGGGCGCGCCCCCTACCTCGTGGACGACTCGGAGACCCCCCTTGACTTATTCCCGACGCCAAAAATTCCTATAAATACAGAAACCCCCAGAAAATAACCTAGATCGGGAGTTCCGCCGCCGCAAGCCTCTGTAGCCACGAAAAACCAACCGGGACCCTGTTTAGGCACCCTGCCGGAGGGGGGATCCATCACCGGTGGCCATCTTCATCATCCCGACGCTCTCCATGACGAGGAGGGAGTAGTTCACCCTCAGGGCTGATGATATGTACAAGTAGCTATGTGTTTGATCTCTCTCTCTCTCTCTCTCTCTCTCTCTCTCTCTCGTGTTCTTGATTTGGCACGATCTTGATGTATCACGAGCTTTGCTATTATAGTTGGATCTTATGATGTTTCTCCCCCTCTACTCTCTTGTAATGGATTGAGTTTTCCCTTTGAAGTTATCTTATCGGATTGAGTCTTTAAGGATTTGAGAACACTTGATGTATGTCTTGCATGTGCTTATCTGTGGTGACAATGGGATATTCATGTGATCTACTTGATGTATGTTTTGGTGATCAACTTGCGGGTTTAGTGACCTTGTGAACTTATGCATAGGGGTCGGCACACGTTTTCATCTTGACTCTCCGGTAGAAACTTTGGGGCACTCTTTGAAGTTCTTTGTGTTGGTTGAATAGATGAATCTGATGTTGTGTGATGCATATCGTATAATCATACCCACGGATACTTGAGGTGACATTGGAGTATCTAGGTGACATTAGGGTTTTGGTTGATTTGTATCTTAAGGTGTTATTCTAGTACGAACTCTATGATAAATCGAATGGAAAGAATAGCTTCGTGTTATTTTACTACGGACTCTTGAATAGATCGATCAGAAAGGATAACTTTGAGGTGGTTTCATACCCTACAATAATCTCTTCGTTTGTTCTGTGCTATTAGTGACTTTGGAGTGACTCTTTGTTGCATGTTGAGGGATAGTTATATGATCCAATTATGTTATTATTGGTGAGAGAACTTGCAGTAGTGAAAGTATGAACCCTAGGCCTTGTTTCCTAGCATTGCAATACTGTTTACGCCCACTTTTACCACTTGTTACCTTGCTGTTTTTATAGTTTCAGATTACAAAAACCTATATCTACCATCCATATTGCACTTGTATCACCATCTCTTTGCCGAACTAGTGCACCTATACAATTTACCATTGTATTGGGTGTGTTGGGGACACAAGAGACTCTTTGTTATTTGGTTGCAGGGTTGTTTGAGAGAGACCATCTTCATCCTACGCCTCCCATGGATTGATAAACCTTAGGTCATCCACTTGAGGGAAATTTTCTACTGTCCTACAAACCTCTGCACTTGGAGGCCCAACAACGTCTACAAGAAGAAGGTTGTGTAGTAGGCTTCAAGCTCTTTTCTAGCGTCGTTGCCGGGGAGGTGAGTGCTTGAAGGTATATCTTTAGATCTTGCAATCGAATCTTTTAGTTTCTTGTTTTATCACTAGTTTAGTTTATAAAAGAAAACTACAAAAAAATGGAATTGAGTTTGCCTCATACGGTTCATCTTTTTTATATCTTTTGTGAAAATGATGGAAAGGAAAATTGTGCTCAATTGCTAGAAGAAGAATGCATTAAAATGTTTGGTACTAGATCTTTGTATGATGAGCATGATTGAAATGTTGTTAGTATGAATTCCTTGAATATCCATGATGCTAATGATATGCAAAGCCACAAGCTTGGGGAAGCTATGTTTGATGAAGATGATATTTTTGTCCCCCAAGTTTTGATGAGCAAATTTATTATTATGAAAGCATGTCTCCTATTTATGATGATTATTGTGATGATAAACCTTAGGTCATCCACTTGAGGGAAATTTGCTACTGTCCTACAAACCTCTGCACTTGGAGGCCCAACAGCGTCTACAAGAAGAAGGTTGCATAGTAGACATCAAGGGACTTTGGCTGGGTTGAGGAACCCGGCCAAGCGTGAGCTGGATTGAATGGCGATGCAGGCCCCAATGCTTTTGAAAAGGATCCGGGTTCCGTTGCCTGCCTAGGGCTCATCCCCCCGACAACCTTCTTCTTCCTCGGGCACCGCCCCCATTCTCCATCGATCTAGCTGCCGTCTACTACTACTAGTCCCTGAATGAGCCTCCGTGCACTCCTCTGTGGGCACCGCACTTTTCCCCTCCGTTTCCCGCCTCAATCTGTCACCATGCCCCCCCGCCTCGCGGCCGAGCTCCCGGCGAGCTCGCAGTCGCCACCTGTGCGCTGGCTTGCGCCCTGGCCCCATCCCCTACATCGCTTGATGTGCTCTTGTGCTGCTCCTGCCGCTGCTTGGTGTTGTCGCCCCATGCCACACCTGGAGCCGGCGGTCCCCACGATACTGGACGTGCTCCCATGCACCCTGGTGATGACCCACACGTATAGGGGATCAATCGTAGTCCTTTCGATAAGTAAGAGTGTCGACCCAACGAGGAGCAGAAGGAAATGACACACGGTTTTCAGCAAGGTAATTTCTGCAAGCACTAAAATTGTCGGTAACAGGTAGTTTGATAGTAAGGTAATTTGTAACGAGAAAGTAATGAAAACAGTAAATAAAGTGCAGCGAGGTAGCCCAATCCTTTTGTGGCAAAGGATAGGCCAAAACGGGCTCTTATAATAAGCAAAGCGTTCTTGAGAACACACGGGAATTTCATCTAGTCACTTCCATCATGTTGGTTTTATTCGCGTTCGCTACTTTGATAATATGGTATGTGGGTGGACCGGTGCTTGGGTGCTGTTCCTACTTGAACAAGCCTCCCACTTATGATTAACCCCCTCTCAAGCATCCGCAACTACGAGAAAAGTATTAAGATAAAATATAACCATAGCATTAAACATATGGATCCAAACGAGTCCCTTATGAAATAGCGCATAAACTAGGGTTTAAGCTTCTGTCACTCTAGCAACCCATCATCTAATAACTACTCCACAATGCATTCCCTTAGGTCCAAAGATGGTGAATGTCATGTAGTCGACGTTCACATAACACCACTAAGGGAATCACAACATACATATCATCAAAATATTGAACGAATATCAAATTCACATGATTACTTGCAACATGACTTATCCCGTGGTCTCAAGAACAAAAGTAACTACTCACAAATGATATTCATGCTCAAGATCAGAGGGGTATTAAATGGCATAATGGATCTAAACATATAGTCTTCCACCAAATAAACCATATAGCAATCAATTACAAGATGTAATCAACACTACTAATCACCCACAGGTACCAATCTAAGGTTCCGGTACAAAGATTGAACACAAGAGATGAACTAGGGTTTTGAGATGAGATGGTGTTGTTGAAGATGTTGATGAAGATTGTCATCCCAAAGACGAGAGGGTTGTTGGTGATGACGATGGCTTCGATTCCCCCCTCCAGGAGGGAAGTTCCCTCGGTGGAATCGCTCCACGGAGGGCAAAAGTGCTCCTGTACAAGTTCAACCTCAAGACGGCGGCGCTCTGTCCCGAAAGTCCTCTCCTTATTTTTTTAGGTCAAAAGACCTTATATACCAGAAGATGGGCACCGGAGGTGGGCTTGGCTGCCCACCACCCACCAGTGCACGTATAAATGACAATAGGAAAATAGACGTATCCGCTGGCTTCCACTCCCTCATGTGCTGCGCCTCCCTGGCCACGCCATGGTCACATCGTGTACCTGCCATGCGTGCATGTGCACAGCCACGCTAAGATTTTCCTTGGGCCACTGCCACGTGGGCCCCGTATGGTTAATTAGGCTAACCCGACCATTTTATTAAGCCCTGCCTTAATTAGTCACTATCAGGGTAGGCCCACTCGATTAATTAAGCTAATTAGCTATACTAGATTAATTACTATGTATGATATGTGGGCCCCTAGAGTTAATTAAACTGTTTAATCTAGCTCAAATAGGAGTTGAGACAATGAGAGTTGGGTCCCGGTGGACCCAGTTGACCAGTCAACTTTGAATGGACAGTTGACCTGGCCCACCAGACAGCCTCTCTGGCGGTGTACCACTGAGTGCACTTAGCAATTAAATTCGAATTAAACAGAATCCAAAAATGTTTAAAACTTTGGAAAATCATAGTAATTAAACCGTAAGTCGGATGAAAATAATTTATATATGAAAAATGACCAGGAAAATATGAAGAATCTGAATATGTCATCCACATACCTGCCACCTCCTCTAACACAGTGAACATGGAAGTTTGCACCTGGATCGGTATAGGCAACAACACCTGGAGCTGGGAAAATATTCCGAGATATTTCCCCACTTCATCTAAAATACTTGGTAATGCATTAGAGCACCCCTAGCATAACATTTTGCCATGTCAGGAATTGTGTTGCATTTGTATGTCTTATATTTATTGTTTCTCCCCCTCCCTCTCTTCGGTAGACCCCGAGACCACCACCGATGACCGTGAGTACGACTACAGCGACAACAACCCTTCCTTCTCGGCAGAGCTTCCAAGCAAGCAAAAACCTCCTTGATCATTCTGATATAACCAATTCCTTCTCTCTATTGCTTGCATTAGAGTAGTGGTACCTTTACTGCTTTACCGGTAGATCCTATATTGTTGCATAGCTTGTCTTTGTTAACTGATGTTGATATCATCATGTTATCCTATATGCTTAGTATAGGTTTGCTATTATCCCATCAGCGACCCTGCATCCTTGTTCGTGTTCCCATGTTGTACTATCTGGGTTATCCGAGATGATAGATCGTTGTATAGAGACTTGAACACCCCTTTAGGCCCTACAATTGTTCGACTCTACAGAGTCGCACTAAGGGTGAACTTATTGAGGGTGATTCCTCGTAGTTCACTCTCAGTGATGACTTTGCAGCGTAACACATCTAGTGTGACCTTACAAAGGGTGATTCCTCATATACCACTCTTGATGATGTCTCTATCTTGTAGTATATCAGGTGTCAGTCTATCGAGGGTGATTCCTTATGTTTCACCTTGATGGTATGGACCTGAGTCTCGACAGCCCCAAATGTTAAAGATGGGTCAGCCCCAAGGGTACCTGCGAGTGATTCAATGTTGGCAGAATGACAGGGCAGGTAGAGACCACCCAAGAGAGAGGTGGGCCAGGTCCTTGGTCAGTGTCCGTGGTTATTTCATAATAACACGCTTAACGAGATTGGGTATTTGATCTGAGACTGCCATTGGCATATATGCACTAACCACCGCGCGAGATGATGGTTTATGGGGCCCTTGGCATCGTATGATTCTTTTGAATGCTACCTAGATGTCATAGTTCAGAGAGGCGAGCTGATTGTTGGGGTGGACTATAACCGCCTGCTTTGTATAAAGAGGTGGATCTGGTCCCCGGCCAGTCACGCAACGTGTAGGAGTGCTTAATTAGGGCGATCGTTCCATGTCCCCTTCGCGTTTAGGATTTAGACCGTCGTGTTGACCTTTCTGGGAAGCCTAAGTTGGACTACGACGTGTCGATTATCCGAGGTCGGGCATTACCCAGAAAAGTGTCTCCGGCTAGAGGTAATCGAGCGTATTGGGTAATGTGGTGGACCCCAACAGGGAAGTAATCTACTTGAATAGCCGTGTCTACGGTAATAGGACAACTTGGAGTTGTGTCCCGACCTCTTACAACTAAAATAGGATACTTGATAAAATACACCCAGAACACAGACAAATACACCCGACGATCACTTTCTCTCAGTGAGACGAGGAAAGGATCTCCAGGTAGGTTGCTGCTGTATGTATGTACATGATGTTACCATATAAGCTCCTCTCTTTAACTATTGTAAGATGATGGCTGCAAGATGATGGTAGTCTTTGATAGGATGAGCTTCTCCCCCTATTCTGGCATTTCTGCAGTTTATTCCATGGATACTACACCATTCCTTTGATACTGATGCATATCTAGTATAGATCTGATGTAAGTCTTCCGAGTAATTCAGATGAGTACTCACAGTTGCTTTGCTACCCCATTACATTGGTCCCGGTTGCAGTAACAGCTAGTAGCACCGCTGATGCAGGTTTCCCTATTGGAGCATACTAAATGGAGACCGATGACCAGGAGTAGTTCGGAGGTCCCAGGCAGGAGGCCTTGCCTTTCAATGTAGTGGCGTTGTCTTGCTTGATACGCCTCCAACGTATCTATATTTTTGATTGTTCCATGCTATTATATTACCTGTTTTGGATGTTTATGGGCTTTACTTTACACTTTTATATCATTTTTTGGACTAACCTACTAACCGGAGGCCCAGCCCGAATTGCTGTGTTTTTGCCTATTTCAGTGTTCCGAAGAAAAGGAATATCAAATGGAGTCCAAATGGAATGAAACCTTCGGGAGCGATCTTTTTGGAACAAACGCAATCTAGGAGACTTGGAGTGGACATCTAGAAGTAGTCGAGGCGGCCACAAGGGTGCAAGGCGCGCTCTAGGGGGGTGGGCATGCCCCCACCCTCGTGGGCCCCTCGTGGCTCCCCTGACCGACCTCCTTCTCCTATATATATCTACGTACCCCGAAAACATCCAGGAGCACCACAAAACCCTATTTACACTGCCGCAACCTTCTGTACCCATGAGATCCCATCTTGGAGCCTTTTCCGACGCTTCGCCGGAGGGGGAATCGATCATGGAGGGCTTCTACATCATCACCATAGCCTCTCTGATGAGTTGTGAGTAGTTTACCACAGACCTTCGGGTCCAGAGTTATTAGCTAGATGGCTTCTTCTCTCTCTTTGAATCTCAATACAATGTTCTCCTCGATCTTCTTGGAGATCTATTTGATGTAACTCTTTTTGTGGTGTGTTTGTCGAGATCCGATGAATTGTGGGTTTATGATCAAGTTTATCTATGAGAAATATTTGAATCTCCTCTGAATTATTTTATGTATGATTGGTTATGTTTGCAAGTCTCTTTGAATTATCAGTTTGGTTTGGCCTACTAGATTGATCTTTCTTGCAATGGGAGAAGTGCTTAGCTTTAGGTTCAATCTTGCAGTGTCCTTTCCCAGTGACGACATGTATTGTATTGTTCCCATCGAGGATAAAAAGATGGGGTTTATACCATATTGCTTGAGTTTATCCCTCTACATCATGTCATCTTGCTTAATGCTTTACTCTGTTCTTGTGAACTTAATACTCTAGATGCATGCTGGATAGCGGTCGATGTGTGGAGTAGTGATACGTCTCCAACGTATCTGTAATTCTTGATTATTCCATGCTATTATATTACCCGTTTTGGATGTTTATGGGCTTTACTTTACACTTTTATATCATTTTTGGGACTAACCTACTAACTGGAGGCCCAGCCCGAATTGCTGTTTTTTGCCTATTTCAGTGTTTCAAAGAAAAGGAATATCAAACGGAGTCCAAACGGAATGAAACCTTTGGGAGCGATCTTTTTGGAACAAACGTGATCCAGAGGACTTGGAGTGGAAGTCAAGAAACAAGGGAGGCGGCCACGAGGGTGCCCGACACGCCCCCTACAGGTGGGCGCGCCCCCCACCCTCATGGGCCCTTCGAGCGTCCACCGACCTACTTCTTCCTCCTACATATACCCATGTACCCCGAAAACATCAGAAACGACCATGAAAACCTAATTCCATCGCTGAGGGAGTCCTGGATTAGGGGGTGTCCGGATAGCCGAACTATCACCTTTGGCCGGACTCCTGGACTATGAAGATACAAGACTGAAGACTTTGTCCCGTGTCCGGATGGGACTTTCCTTGGCGTGGAAGGCAAGCTTGGCGATACGGATATGTAGATTTCCTACCATTGTAACCGACTCTGTGTAACCCTAACCCTCTTCGGTGCCTATATAAACCGGAGGGTTTTAGTCCGTAGAACGAACAACAATCATACCATAGGCTAGCTTCTAGGGTTTAGCCTCTCTGATCTCATGGTAGATCTACTCTTGTACTACCCATATCATCAATATTAATCAAGCAGGAGTAGGGTTTTACCTCCATCGAGAGGGCCCGAACCTGGGTAAAAACATCGTGTCCCTTGTCTCCTGTTACCATCCGCCTAGACGCACAGTTCAGGACCCCCTACCCGAGATCCGCCGGTTTTGACACCGACATTGGTGCTTTCATTGAGAGTTTCTCTGTGTCGTCATCTTTAGGCCCGGTGGCTCCTCCGATCATCAACACCGATGAGGTCCAGGGTGAGACTTTTCTCCCCGGACAGATCTTCGTATTCGGCGGCTTTGCACTGCGGGCCAATTCGCTTGGCCATCTGGAGCAGATTGAAAGCTACGCCCCTGGCCATCGGGTCAGATTCGGAAGTTTAAACTACACGGCTGACATCCGCGGAGACTTGATCTTCGATGGGTTCGAGCCACACCCAAGCGCGCCACACTATCACGATGTGCATGATCTAGCTCTGCTGCCGAATAGTGCCCTGGAGGCCGCACCAGTGTCCGCTCCGACCCTTAGCTCGGAGCCGACTGCGCCGATCGAGGACGGGTGGCTGGACACCGCCTCGAGGGCTGCTCTCTCTATGGCGATTGAGCCGAACACCAACCCTATCCTTTGCGAAGCTCGTGACTCCGAGGTGTCGGACTCCTCTCCGGACTCCGAACCTTCCGTGCCCCTGCCAATCGAATCCGATCGGGCGCCCATCATGGAGTTCACTGCCGCGGATATATTTCAGCACTCGCCCTTTGGCAACATCCTGAATTCACTAAAGTCTCTCTCTTTATCAGGAGAGCCCTAGCCGGACTATGGTCAGGAAGGTTGGGATGCGGACGACGAAGAAATTCAAAGCCCACCCACCACCCACTTCGTAGCCACTGTCGATGATTTAACCGACATGCTCGACTTCGACTCCGAAGACATCGACGGTATGGCCGATGATGCAGGAGACGACCAAGAACCAGCGCCTACAGGGCACTGGAAGGCCACCTCGTCATACAACATTTACATGGTGGACATCCCAAAAGATGGGAATGGCGATGGAACAACGGAGGATGACCCCTCCAAGAAATAGCCCAAGCGCCGGCGTTAGCGGCGCCGCTCTAAATCCCGCCACAGCAAAAACAGTGATTCCGGCACGGGAGACAATAACACCCCGGACAGTGCCGAAGACAACCCCCTCCAGCAGGATTCAGCGCAGGAGGATGGAGAAGCCAGCCCTCATGAGAGAGCGGCAGACAGAGAGGTAGAGGACGATAATTACATGCCTCCCTCCGAAGATGAGGCAAGCCTCGATGATGACGAATTCGTCGTGCCTGAGGATCCCGTCGAACAGGAGCATTTCAAACGCAGGCTTATGGCCACGGCAAGCAGCCTCAAGAAAAAGCAGCAATAGCTTAGAGCTGACCAAGACTTGCTAGCTGACAGATGGACTGAAGTCCTTGCGGCCGAAGAGTATGAACTCGAACGCCCCTCCAAGAGCTACCCAAAACGCAGGCTGCTACCCCGATTAGAGGAGGAAGCAGCCAAACCTACATCACCAGCACATGATGCGGCTGACCGGCCACCTCGTGGCCGCGACAGAGAGGCCTTTCGACCCTCCACTCAAACCGCACCCCGATGTCGCTCAAAAAGTACCAAGGCACGGGGAAATGCGCCAGACCTGCGAAATATATTGGAGGACAAGGCAAGGCAAGGCAAACAAGATCGATCTATGGATCGCGTGGGCGCCTCACCACACGTGACGATAACTGTCATGCCGGATATAACAAATCCGGCCGAGCCGAACACAGCAGACAAAGCTCATTTGATCTACGTCGTGATATAGCCTAGTACAGGGGTGCCTCACACCCACTATGCTTCACAGACGAAGTAATGGATCATCAAATCCCTGAGGTTTCAAACCCGTAAACATCGAATCATACGATGGCACAACAGATCCTGCGGTATGGATCGAGGACTACCTCCTTCATATCCACATGGTCCGCGGTGATAACCTACACGCCATCAAATACCTCCCACTCAAGCTTAAAGGACCAGCTCGGCATTGGCTTAACAGCTTGCCAGTGGAGTCAATTGGTTGTTGGGAAGACCTGGAAGCCGCATTCCTCGACAACTTCCAGGGCACCGATGTGCGACCACCAGACGCCGATGACCTAAGTCACAAAATTCAACAGCCAGAGGAATCGGCCAGACAATTCTGGACACGGTTCCTAACCAAGAAAAATCAAATCGTCGACTGTTCGGATGCAGAGGCCCTTGCAGCCTTCAAACATAACATCCGCGACGAGTGGCTTGCCCGGCACCTAGGACAGGAAAAGCCGAAATCCATGGCAGCCCTCACAACACTCATGACCCGCTTTTGCGTGGGAGAGGACAGCTGGCTAGCTCATAGTAACAACATGACCAAGAGCCCTGGTAATTCGGATACCAAGGACAGCAACGGCAGGTCGCATCGCAACAAGCACAAGCGCCGCATTAATGGTGATAATGCTGAAGATACGACAGTCAACACCGGATTCAGAGGCTCTAAACTCGGTCAGTGGAAAAAGCCACTCAAAAGAAATACTTCGGGCCCATCCAATTTGGACCGAATACTCGATCGCTCGTGTCAAATACACGACACCCCCGAAAAACCAGCCAACCACACCAACAGGGATTGTTGGGTGTTCAAGCAGGCAGGCAAGTTAAATGCCGAAAACAATAACAAGGGGCTGCATAGCGACGACGAGGAGGAGCCCCGGCCGCTGAACAATAGAGGACAGAAAGGTTTCCCCCTACAAGTGCGGACGGTGAACATGATATACGCAACCCACATACCCAAAAGGGAGGGGAAGCGTGCACTAAGGGACGTATATGCGATGGAGCCAGTCGCCCCAAAGTTCAATCGGTGGTCCTCCTACCCGATCACTTTTGATCGAAGGGACCACCCCACTAGCATCCGCCATGGCGGATTCGCCGCATTGGTTCTAGACCCAATCGTTGATGGATTTCACCTCACTAGAGTCCTGATGGACGGCGGCAGCAGCCTGAACCTGCTTTATCAGGATACAGTGCGAAAAATGGGCATAGACCCCTCCAGGATTAAACCCACAAAGACGACCTTTAAAGGCGTCATACCAGGTGTAGAGGCCAACTGTACAGGCTCAGTTACACTTGAAGTGGTCTTCGGATCCCCGGATAACTTCCGAAGCAAGGAGTTAATCTTCGACATAGTACCGTTCCGCAACGGCTATCACGCACTGCTTGGATGAACCGCATTTGCAAAGTTCAATGAGGTGCCGCACTATGCATACCTCAAGCTCAAGATGCCAGGCCCTCGAGGAGTCATTACGGTCAACGGAAACACCGAACGCTCTCTCCGAATGGAGGAGCATACAGCGGCCCTCGCGGCGGAAATACAAAGCAGCCTCTCAAGGCAATTCTCGAGTCCGGCTATTAAACGTCCGGACACCATCAAGCGCGCCCGGAGTAACCTACAACAAGACCGCCTGGCACGTCCCGAGCACGCCTAGCAATGCGGCCCCAACCCCAGCCCTGATGAAATTGCAAAACCAGTACTACGCGTACATAATTACGCTCTGGAAATACCATGAGCATAGGGGGAGGGGCACGACCACGGCAGGCCCAGAATGCGGCTCAACCGCAACAGAGGCTCCCAATTGTGTCTTTCTTTTTTTACTTTCAGGACTCCTTTCTCAAGAAGCCCTGTCCGGCAGTAGAATCGGCGAACACACGATGCAACAGCCAGGGAAGCAGAATGCTATGTCGAGTGTCCAGGTGGTCTCTATAACAAGAAGTATACTTGTTTTACATATCATCCCGCAGCTCGCTCCTGGAGGGGGACATGTCAAATAGTCCCGTCCCTTGCTTATCGCACTATTTGTATCATTCTGCTTTTACCGTAGCTTTTTTGAATAAACAATGCATAGCTTTTGCATATTATCGCATTCCTTTTTTATCTATATATGTTCACTTATGACATGTTGCATCCGTACGCTTTGGTACGGCCAAATACACCAGGGGCTTAAGTACCCCAAAATATGGTGTGATAAGTCCGAACACTTTCACAAGTGCGGCACCCCGAACTTATAGCATTATATGCATCGGCTCTGAATCATGTCTTGGGTCAATAGTTGGGTTTGCCCGGCTCCCATGTTTTGGTACCTTACGTTCCGTTATATCGGCTAAGGTAGCACTGGGAGAACCACTGCGATTGTGCCCCGGTTGAGCTGGGTTGAGCACCTCAGTGGAGAAAGCTAAAACTGACCGTCATGATAGGGCGAGAGCCGGTCGCTGTTCGAGAGGTTTTCGAGTCCCTAAAGACTTATGTCGCTTAGAGCGAGGAGTCGGCTTTGTCCGGCCCAGGCGTGGATAGCGCCCCGAATTCGGTCTTCCGAATACTAGGGGCTTCGCCGAAATTTAAAATTATAGAATTCTATGGCTAAGTGAGAATGTTCAAGCATTATAGTCTGGTTGCCTTGTTCGTTGCGGTGAGCGCCTCCCTCGAAGGACCCAAGAATGGGAAAAAGGGCGCTCAAGTTTATCCCGAACACCCCAGCACTCATGGCATGGGGGCAGAAGCCGACGACTCACCATCTCTCAAATTTAATAAACGACCGCACAGAAGGTAATATTTTAAATTCACAAGCGTTGATTAGCGCATATGAACAAGTTTTCAAGCGTACAGGATAACAAACATGAGTTTACTCAAAAAATACATCTTTTGAGCATTCACCCGCTATAAGGTGGGCACCCTTCAGGACGCCCTCATAATACATCTCGGGCTTGCGATACTCCCTGCCCGGCGGTGGAGCGTCCGTCACAAGCTTCTCAGCGTCCATCTTGCCCTAGTGCACTTTAGCATGGGCAAGGGCCCTACGGGCACCTTCGATACAGACGGAGCACTTGACGACTTCAATCCATGGACAGGCGTCCACCAGCCGCCTCACCAGCCCGAAGTAGCTCCCAGGCATGGCTTCATTAGGCCACAGCCGAACTATGAGGCCCTTCATGGCCTGTTCGGCCACCTTATGGAGCTCGACCAGCTGCTTCAGCTGGTCGCTCAAGGGCACCGGGTGTCCGGCCTCAGCATACTGAGACCAGACCACCTTCTCCGTCGAGCTCCCCTCCTCGGCCCGGTAGAATGCGGCAGCGTCGGATACACTGCGGGGCAGATCTGCGAATGCTCCTGGAGAGCTCTGGATTCGGGTAAGTAACAAGTAATTCACTTTCACATGCTTGCTTTGCATGAAGAATGCCTTACCCGCCGCTATCTTATTCATTGCCTCAATTTCCTGGAAGGCTTTTTGGGCTACGGCCTTAGCGGCTTTGGCGCTCTCAAGAGCCGAGGCGAGCTCGGACTCTCGAGTCTTTGAGTCACGCTCCAAACTCTCGTGTTTTTCCACGAGAGCCTGGAGCTCTTGCCGCACCTCCTCCACCTGCGCCTCCTGCTTCTCTTGCTCGGTGCACTCCGCGGCTGCATTGCTTTCGGCCTTGGACACCGCTTCCTTCAGGGTCGCCACCTCGTTCGTGGCCCATGCAATTCTCACGTTATTCATGTTATTCTTTGCAACCACATCTTTTATATACTTCCATAAGGTATTACTTACCTTCCCTGTCCTCGAGCTGCTTTTTGGCAAGGCCGAGCTCGTTCTCGGACCACTCGAGGCTCTGCTTCAATGCATTGACCTCCGCAGTCAGTACAGCAGAGCTCAGCAGCGCAGCCTGCATTCCCCATATTGACATACTTATGTTAGACTCCTACGTACATCTTTTTAGATCCTCAGTTCGGCTTTTCTTTCCGAACACCAAACTGAGCATCAGGGGCTACTATCTATGCGGTAATATTTTTACATATCTTAAATACATACCTCAAAGCCTGTTAGAAGGCTCGTACAGGCTTCAGTCAGCCCGCTCTTGGCGGACTGAACTTTCTGGATCACCACACTCATAACAGTGCGGTGCTCCTCGTCGATGGAGGCGCCGTTAAGCGCCTCCAGCAAATTATCCGGTGCCTCCAGTTGGACGGAGGTCACTGGTGTCGCAGTCTCACCCTTCTTACGAAGGGGCCACCTGCCGGACTCCGAAACCACTGAAGGTTCCAGTACAGAGTACGACCCAGGGCCGGACTTAGAGCCCTTTGGGGTTTGATCCCCGTTGTGCCTGGAGTCCGGGAGGTTGCCTTGCGGCGCCTCTTGGACATCCTCCTCCTGGCTAGGCCCCTTTTTGGACCCCACCTCGGCGTCACCCATAGCGTGAGGAGAGGAGGCAGCCGGAAGTGAGGTGCTATTCACGTTCGATGAATCCAGGGAGCCACTCGTTGAAGTGTCGAGCCCGTCCTTGGGCGGGCTTCAGGGTTATATTCGGCGTTAGGAGATTCTGTACGACAAACGAAACGCCATGAGTTATTCTGGTATCCGGACACTTACGATGTTGCCAGGGGCTTAGCCCTCGGTGGCCACTCCTCTTTGCCGTCGTCGGCGTTGGTGGAGTAGTCCGGAGGAAGGGTCCTTCCCTTCTTGGACCCCTCCGGCCTCCCTAGTCGGGGCGGCCTTCCTTTTCTTCTCTCCCCCCCGCTGGGGGAGAGGCCTATTTTTCCTCCTCCTCGTCTTCGCGGGAGGAGTCCGCCTCAGAGTCATCGGACGATGAGTCCGATAACACCTGGCGCCGGGAACTCTTTCGAGCTCCCATGGCCTTCTTCTTGGCCTTCTTCTCCGGCACCACGTGAGGCACCGGAACCAGCAGCCCCGTCAATCGGGCGTCCGCTGGGTCTTCTGGCAAGGGAGCCAGACAGTTAACCTGCCCGGACGTCTTGTGTCAGGCCTGTCAAAGGTAAGGGAGTTTAGATCCCGCATAGAGTCAAACTATGAAAAACAAGTGTCCTGTAAAGGGTCAAATAGGTTACCTCGCTGGCTTGACGCTACGAGGAAGGCCTTGCACACGACGATAAATGCCGAGATGTTGAGGATGAAGCTCGGGGCCAGATCGTGGAAATCCAGGCCGTAGTAGAACATGAGACCCCGGACAAATGGGTGGAGTGGGAAGCCCAGTCCATGAAGGAAATGGGGGAGGAACACCACCCTCTCATGGGGCCTGGGGGTGGGGACGAGCTGCCCCTCGTCTGGAAGCCGGTGCGCAATGTCGTTGTGCAAGTATCCGGCTTTCCTCAACTTTTTGATGTGCCCCTCCGTGACGGAGGAGGCCATCCACTTGCCTCCCGCTCCTGACATGGCTTGAGAAGGTTGAGGTGGGATGTGCGTTCTTGGGCGCTGGAGCTCGAGTGTGCGGAAATGGATGAGCAAAGGAGGAAGAAGGCGTGTGTGAAAAAGTGGATCCTTATCCCCTTATATGGACGGACGAAGCTATGCGTCCCCACCAGCCTGGTAAAACTCGCTTATCTCCCAAGCGCCGTAATTGATGGCGCGGTTGGGTTACCCACGCCCGTATTGATGAGAATCCCGGAATCAGGGGACACGATCTCTGCTTCGACAAGACGTGCCAAGGAAACCGCCTCGCTAAACATGCTAAGGTGGGACAGTAAAAATGATTCGAATAAAGGATTGGCCATGGTGTGATGTCACGCCACAAAATACGTCAGCAGATTGAATTTGTGTAAATATTATTCTCTCTACGGTGGTATGTGGAACTTATGTTGCAGAGCCGGACACTATCCTTGTGTTCAAAATCTTCTATGAAGTATTAGGAGGAGGAACCCACCTTGCAATGCCGAAGACAATATGCGCGCCGGACTCGTCATCATAGAAGCCTGGTTCAGGAGCTACTGAGGGAGTCCTAGATTAGGGGGTGTCCGGATAGCCGAACTATCACCTTTGGCCGGACTCCTGGACTATGAAGATACAAGATTGAAGACTCTGTCCCGTGTCTGGATGGGACTTTCCTTGGCGTGGAAGGCAACCTTGGCGATACGGATATGTAGATCTCCTACCATTGTAACCGACTCTGTGTAACCCTAACCCTCTTCGGTGCCTATATAAACCGGAGGGTTTTAGTCCATAGGACGAACAACAATCATACCATAGGCTAGCTTCTAGGGTTTAGCCTCTCTGATCTCGTGGTAGATCTACTCTTGTACTACCCATATCATCAATATTAATCAAGAAGGAGTAGGGTTTTACCTCCATCGAGAGGGCCCGAACTTGGGTAAAAACATCGTGTCCCTTGTCTCCTGTTACCATCCGCCTAGACGCACAGTTCAGGACCCCCTACCCGAGATCCGCCAGTTTTGACACCAACAACCGCCGTAACCTTCTGTATCCGCGAGATCCCATCTTGGAGCCTTCGTCGGCGCTCCACCGGAGCGGGAATCGACCATGGAGGGCCTCTATGTCATCCCCAAGGCCTCTTCGATGAGTTGTGAGTAGTTTACCACAGACCTTTGGGTCCATAGTTATTAGCTAGATGGCTTCTACTCTCTCTTTGAATCTCAATACAAAGTTCTCGATCTTCTTGGAGATCTATTCGATGTAACTCTTTTTGTGGTGTATTTGTCGAGATCCGATGAATTGTGGGTTTATGATCAAGTTTATCTATGAGAAATATTTGAATCTCCTCTGAATTCTTTTATGTGTGATTAAGTTATCTTTGCAAGTCTGTTCGAATTATTAGTTTGGTTTGGCCTACTAGATTGATCTTTCTTGCAATGGGAGAAGTGCTTAGCTTTGGGTTCAATCTTGCAGTGTCCTTTCCCAGTGACAGCAGGGGCAGCAAGGCATGTATTGTATTGTTGCCATCGAGGATAAAAAGATGGGGTTTATACCATATTTCATGAGTTTATCCCTCTACATCATGTCATCTTTCTTAATGCGTTACTCTGTTCTTTATGAACTTAATACTCTAGATGCATGCTGGATAGCATTCGATGTGTGGAGTAATAGTAGTAGATGCAGGCATGAGTCGGTCTACTTGTCACAGACGTGATGCCTATATACATGATCATGCCTAGATAATCTCATAATTATTCGCTTTTCTATCAATGGATCGATAGTAATTTGTTCACCCAAATACTTATGCTATCTTGAGAGAAGCCACTAGTGAAACTATGCCCCCGGGTCTATCTCTTATCATATAAAGCTTTCAATTTACTTTTATTTGCATCCTTACTTTTCCAATCTATATCATAAAATACCAAAAATATATTTATCTTATCATATTATCTCTATCAGATCTCACTTTCGCAAGTGGCCTTGAAGGGATTGACAACCCCTTTATTGCGTTGGTTGCGAGTTCTTGTTTGTTTGTGTAGGTGCGTGGGACTTTTGAGGAGCCTCCTACTGGATTGATACCTTGGTTCTCAAAAACTGAGGGAAATACTTACGCTACTATTGTTGCATCACCCTTTCCTCTTCAAGGAAACCAACGCAAGCTCAAGACGTAGCAAGAAGGATTTCTGGCGCCGTTGCCAGGGAGGTCTTCTCTCAAGTCAAGACATACCAAGTACCCATCACAAACTCATCTCCCTCGCACTTACATCATTTGCCATTTGCCTCTCGTTTTCCTCTCCCCCAATTCACCCTTGCCTTCTTATTCGCCCTCTCTTTCCCAATCTCCTCTCTCTTTTGCTTGCCTTTTTGTTTGCTTGTGTGTTGGATTACTTGTCGCGATGGCACAAGATAATACTAAATTGTGTGATTTTTCCAATACCAATAATAATGATTTCCTTGGTACTCCGATTGCTCCTCTTAATGATGTTGAGTCTTGTGAAATCAATGTTGCTTTGCTGAATCTTGTTATGAAAGATCAATTCTCCGGACTTCCTAGTGAAGATGCCGCTACCCATCTAAACAACTTTGTTGATTTGTGTGAGATGCAAAAGAAGAAAGATACAGATAATGATATTGTTAAATTGAAGTTATTTCCATTTTCACTTAGAGATCATGCTAAAGTTTTGTTTTCGTCTTTGCCTAAGAATAGTATTGATTCATGGAATAAGTGCAAAGATGCTTTTATCTCTAAGTATTTTCCTCCCGCTAAGATCATCTCTCTTAGGAACGATATTATGAATTTTAAACAACTTGATCATGAGCATGTTGCCCAATCTTGGGAAAGAATGAAATTGATGATTCACAATTTCCCTACTCATGGTTTGAATTTATGGATGATCATACAAAAATTTTATGCAGGCTTGAATTTTGCTTCTAGAAATCTTTTAGATTCAGCCACGGGAGGTACTTTTATGGAAATCACCTTAGGAGAAGCTACTGAACTCCTTGATAATATTATGGCTAATTATTCTCAATGGCACACCGAAAGATCGACTAGTAAAAAAGTGTATGTTATAGAAGAAATTAATGTTTTTGAGTGGAAAGATGGATGAACTTATGAAATTGTTTGCTACTAAGAGTGCTTCTATTGATCCCAATGATATGCCTTTGTCTACTTTGATTGAGAATAATAATGAATCTATGGATGTGAATTTTGTTGGTAGGAATAATTTTGGTAACAATGCTTATAGAGGAAACTTTAATCCTAGACCGTTCCCTAGTAATTCCTCTAATAATTATGGAAATTCCTACAATAATTCTTATGGTAATTTTAATAAGACGCCCCCTGATTTTGAGAATAGTGTTAAAGAATTTATGATCTCTGAATAAGATTTTAATGCCTTGCTTGAAGAAAAATTGCTTAAAGTTGATGATTTGGCTAGGAACGTTGATAGACTTTCGCTTGATGTTGATTCTTTGAAATTTAGATCTACTTCTCCTAATCATGATATCAATGAGTCTCTCAAAGCAATGAGAGTGTCCATTGATGAATGCAAAGAAAGAACCACTAGATTGCGTGCTAAGAAAGATTGCTTTGTAAAGGCGTGTTCTTCTAGTTTCCATGAAAATAATGATGAAGATCTAAAAGTTATTGATGTGTCCCCTATTAAATCTTTGTTTTGCAATATGAATCTTAATAATGATGGGACTGGAGATGAGTCAACTTTAGTTAAAAGGCGTCCCAATGATTCGGAGTTCTTAGATCTTGATGCTAAATTTGGTAAAAGTGGGATTGGAGAGGTCAAGACTTTAAATAGCATTGAACCCACTATCTTGGATTTCAAGGAATTTAATTATGATAATTGTTCTTTAGAAGGTTGTATTTCCTTGTTGCAATCCGTGTTGAATTCTCCTCATGCTTATAGTCAAAATAAAGCCTTTACCAAACATATTGTTGATGCCTTGATGCAATCTTATGATGAAAAACTTAATTTGGAAGTTTCTATACCTAGAAAACTTTATGATGAGTGGGAACCTACTATAAATATTAAAATTAAAGATCATGAGTGTTATGCTTTGTGTGATTTGGGTGCTAGTGTTTCCACGATTCCTAAAACTTTATACGATATTCTAGGTTTCCATGATCTTGATGATTGCTCTTTAAATTTGCACCTTGCGGATTCCACCATTAAAAAGCCTATGGGAAGGATCAATGATGTTCTTATTGTTGCAAATAGGAACTATGTGCCCGTAGATTTTATCGTTCTTGACATAGATTGCAATCTTTCTTGTCCTATTATTCTTGGTAGACCTTCCCTTAGAACGATTGGTGCAATTATTGATATGAAGGAAGGGAATATTAGATTCCAATTTCCATTAAGGAAAGGCATGGAGCACTTTCCAAGAAAGAAAGTCAAATTAACTTATGAATCTATCATGCGAGCTACTTATGAATTGAGTGCCAAAGATGGCACTACTTAGATCTATCCTAGCTTTTATGCCTAGCTAGGGGCGTTAAACGATAGCGCTAATTGGGAGGCAACCCAATTTTATTTTTGTTTTTTTGTTTCTACTTCTGTTTAGTAATAAATTTTTCATCTACCTTCTGTTTAGATGTGTTTTTATGTTTTAATTAGTGTTTGTGCCAAGTAGAACCTATAGGATAACCTATGGTGATAGTTAATTTGATTCTGCTGAAAAATAGAAACTTTGCATGCACAAAAATAATTTTAGTAATGCACATAAACGTGCTTTTGAATTGATTATTTTTTCTGTAGATCAATAGACAAATTTACCAGGACTTCTTATTTTTGTAGGATTTTTAAAGTTCCAAAAGTATTCGAGAGTTACAGATTGCTACACACTGTTCTGTTTTTGACAGATTCTGTTTTTCGTGTGTTGTTTGCTTATTTTGATGCATCTATGGCTAGTATGTAGGGGTATGAACCATAGAGAAGTTGTAATACAGTAGGTTTAACACCAATATAAATAAAGAATGAGTTCATTGCAGTACCTTATGTGGTGGTTTTTCTTTCTTGCACTAACGGAGCTTATGAGATTTCCTGTTGACATTTGTGTTGTGAAGTTTTCAAGTTTTGGGTAAAGATTTGATGGATTATGGAATAAGGAGTGGCAAGAACCTAAGCTTGGGGATGACCATGGCACCCCAAGATATTCAAGGATAGCCAAAAGCCTAAGCTTGGGGATGCCCCGGAAGTCATTCCCTCTTTCGTCTTCGTCTATCGGTAACTTTACTTGGAGCTATATTTTTATTCGCCACATGATATGTGTTTTGCTTGGAGCGTCTCGTATGATATTAGTCTTTGCTTTTTAGATCACCACAATCATCCTTGCTGTACACACCTTTTGGGAGAAACCCACTTGATTGGAGTTTACTAGAATACGCTATGTGCTTCACTTATATCTTTTGAGCTAGATAGTTTTGCTCTAGTACTTCACTCATATCTTTTAAAGCACGGCGGTGGCTTAATTTTGTAGAAATTGTTAATCTCTCATGCTTCACTTATATTGTTTTTAGAGTCTATTAGAACAACTGGTATTTGCTATGGTTATTAAATTGGTCCTAGAATGATGGGCATCCAAGTTGGGTATAATAAAAACTATCATAGGAAGTGAATTGGATGCTATGATAAATTTGATACTTGATAATTGTTTTGAGACATGGAGGTAGTGATATTAGAGTCATGCTAGTTAGGTGATTATGAATTTAAAGAACTCTTGTGTTGAAGTTGGCAAGTCCTATAGCATGCACGTATGGTAAAAGTTGTGTAACAAATTTGAAACATGAGGTGTTCTTAGATTGTGCATCCTTATGAGTGGCGGTCGGGGACGAGCGATGGTCTTTTCCTACCAATCTATCCCCCTAGGAGCATGCGCGTAGTGCTTGGTTTTTGATGACCTGTACATTTTTGCAATAAGTATATGAGTTCTTAATGACTAATGTTGAGTCCATGGATTATACGCACTCTCACCCTTCCATCATTGCTAACCTCTTCGGTACCGTGCATTGCCCTTTCTCACATTGAGAGTTGGTGCAAAGTTCGCCGGTGCATCCAAACTCCATGATACGATACGCTCTATCACACATAAACCTCCTTATATCTTCCTCAAAACAGCCACCATACCTACCTATTATGGCATTTCCATAGCCATTCCGAGATATATTGCCATGCTACTTTCCACCGTTCCGTTCATCATCATGACACATATCATCATTGTCATATTGCCTTGCATGATCATGTAGTTGACATCGTATTTGTGGCAAAGCCACCATGCATAATTTTTCATACATGTCACTCTTGATTCATTGCCCATCCCGGTACACCGCCGGAGGCATTCATATAGAGTCATATCTTGTTCTAGTATTAAGTTGTAATTCATGAGTTATAAATAAATAGAAGTGTGATGATCATCATTATTAG
>NC_041389.1:424409822-424438410 GCF_002162155.2 Triticum dicoccoides
AAAATAAAAAAGGGGCAATGTTACTATATTTTTTCCACACTTGTGCTTCAAAGTAGCACCATGTTCTTCATATAGAGAGTCTCATATGTTGTCACTTTCATATACTAGTGGGAATTTTTCATTATAGAACTTGGCTTGTATATTCCTACAACGGTCTTCCTCAAATGCCCTAGGTCTTCGTGAGCAAGCAAGTTGGATGCACACCCACTAGTTTCTTTTGTTGAGCTTTCATACATTTATAGTTCTAGTGCATCCGTTGCATGGCAATCCCTACTCCTCATGTTGACATCAATTGATGGGAATCTCCATAGCCCGTTGATTATCCTCATCAATGTGAGACTTTCTCCTTTTTTGTCTTCTCCAAACAACCTCCATCATCATATTCTATTCCACCCATAGTTCTATGTCCATGGCTCACGCTCATGTATTGCGTGAAAGTTGAAAACGTTTGAGATTATTTAAGTACGAAACGATTGCTTGGCTTGTCATCAGGGCTGTGCAAGATGGGAGCATTTTTGTGTGACGAAAATGAAGCATAGCCTAACTATATGATTTTGTAGGGATGAACTTTCTTTAGCCATGTTATTTTGAGAAGACATGATTGCTTTGATTAGTGTGCTTGAAGTATTACTATTTCTTATGTCAATATGAACTTTTATTTTGAATCATTTGGATCTGAACATTCATGCCACAATAAAGAAAATTGCATTGAGAATTATGCTAAGGTAGCATTCCACATCAAAAAATCTGTTTTTTATCATTTACCTACTCGAGGACGAGCAGGAATTAAGCTTGGGGATGCTTGATACATCTCCAACGTATCTATAATTTTTGATTGTTCCATGCTATTATATTACCCGTTTTGGATGTTTTTGGGTTTTACTTTACACTTTTATATCATTTTTGGGACTAACCTACTAACCGGAGGCCCAACCTGAATTGTTGTTTTTTTGCCTATTTCAGTGTTTCTAAGAAAAGGAATATCAAACAGAGTCCAATCGGAATGAAACCTTCGGGAGCGATCTTTTTGGAACAAACGTGATCGAGAGGACTTGGAGTGGAAGTCAAGAAACAAGGGAGGCGGCCACGAGGGTGCCCGGCGCGCCCCCTACAGGTGGGCGCGCCCCCCACTCTCGTGGGCCCCTCGAGCGTCCACCGACCTACTTCTTCCTCCTACATATACCCATGTACCCCGAAAACATTAGAAACGACGACGAAAACCTAATTCCACCGCCGTAACTTTCTGTATCCGCGAGATCCCATTTTGGAGCCTTCGCCGGCGCTCCGTCGAAGGGGGAATCGACTATGGAGGGCCTCTACACCATCCCCAAGGCCTCTCCGATGAGTTGTGAGTAGTTTACCACAGACCTTTGGGTCCATAGTTATTAGCTAGATGGCTTCTTTTCTCTCTTTGAATCTCAATACAAAGTTCTCCTTGATCTTCTTGGAGATCTATTCGATGTAACTCTTTTTGCGGTGTGTTTGTCGAGATCCGATAAATTGTTGGTTTATGATCAAGTTATCTATGAGAAATATTTGAATCTCCTCTGAATTCTTTTATGTGTGATCAAGTTATCTTTGCAAGTCTCTTTGAATTATCATTTTGGTTTGGCTTACTAGATTGATCTTTCTTGCAATGGGAGAAGTTCTTAGCTTTGGGTTCAATCTTGCGGTGTCCTTTCCCAGTGACAGCAGGGCAGCAAGGCACGTATTGTATTGTTGCCATCGAGGATAAAAACATGGCGTTTATATCATATTGTGTGAGTTTATCCCTCTACATCATGTCATCTTTCTTAATGCGTTACTCTGTTCTTTACGAACTTAATACTCTAGATGCATGCTGGATAGCGGTCGATGTGTGGAGTAATAGTAGTAGATGTAGGCAGGAGTCGGTCTACTTGTCACGGACGTGATGCCTATATACATGATCATGCCTAGATAATCTCATAATTATTCGCTTTTCTATCAATTGCTTGATAGTAATTTGTTCACCCACCGTAATACTTATGCTATCTTGAGAGAAGCCACTAGTGAAACCTATGGCCCCGGGTCTATCTCTTATCATATAAAGCTTTCAATTTACTTTAATTTGCATCTTTACTTTTCCAATCTATATCATGAAATACCAAAAATATATTTATCTTATCTTATTATCTCTATCAGATCTCACTTTCGCAAGTGTCCGTGAAGGGATTGACAACCCCTTTATCGTGTTGGTTGTGAGGTTCTTGTTTGTTTGTGTAGGTACGAGGGACTTGCATGGAGCCTCCTACTGGATTGATACCTTGGTTCTCAAAACTAAGGGAAATACTTACGCTACTTTAATGCATCACCCTTTCCTCTTCATGGGAAAACCAACGCACTGCTCAAGAGGTAGCATTGCTCAACCTTCTTAAGGAAAACTTTTCTAACTATGTATGTACTCAAAATATATTTGTTGTGATGACTTATGTATTATGGATCCTCTTGGCCCTAGCTTGTAATCTAAAGTTTTATGCTTATCTTTTGTGCCGTAGATTGTATTGTGATATTGACGTGAGTCACCATTCGTGATCGTGCATGATGTGTGTGTGGTTAGTGCACGATTATAAATGGGGGCGTCACATGCTAGCACCACCACAACGGCCCTCCCGTCTGTTATCTCCACCGCAAACATCGTCGCTGGCCCGGATGCCACTGTGGTACGTCCAACAACTCCCGGTATGCACCTTTCTCGTTGTGCGTTTGACACATTGTCCAACCAATTTTTGGTGATTTATTTGTAGGCAAAATGATGGAATCCAATGGTTCGTCAAATGAGGAGTATGAACCAACAATGTTTGATGAAATGATTCAAAATAAGTTCTTTGGTTCATCAGATTTAGATGAAGAAGTGGAGATGACGATGCTCATGATCATCCAATAGGAAATGAATCGGGAGGTAGAACACATTCTCAATTTCAAGAGCTCGATCAAAGGGAGAAGAGAACCGAACCATGATAGGGTATCTAGAGCACAGTTGCTCTACAATGACTACTTTGATCCTAACTTAACTATCTCTGATGAACCATGGTTTCATCGCTATTTTCGTATACGCATCCATTGTTCTTGTGCATTGTGAAGGGGGGGGGGGGTGGATGCACACGATGACGACTTCAAGCTCATGAGAGATTGTTGCGAACAACTATCATTCTCTGCTAAGCAGAAATGCAAGGCTTCTCTAAGGTGTTGGGGAACGCAGTAATTTCAAAAGGTTTCCTACGATCACGCAAGATCTATCTAGGTGATGCATAGCAATGGGAGGGGAGAGTGTTGTCTACGTACCCTCATAGACCGAAAGCGGAAGCATTATGACAACGCAGTTGATGTAGTCACATGTCTTCATGATCCGACCGATCCTAGCACCGAAGGAACGGCACCTCCACGATCTGCACACGTTCAACTCGGTGACGTCCCACGAACTCTACATCCAGCTGTGGTCGAGAGAGAGTTTCGCTAGCACGATGGCGTGGTGACGGTGATGATGAAGTTACCGGTGCAGGGCTTGGCCTAAGCACTACGATGATATGATCGAGGTGAAAATCTGTGGAGGGGGGCACCGCACACGGCTAAAAGATCAACTTGATCAACTTGTGTCTATGGGGTGCCCCCCTCCCCCGTATATAAAGGAGGAGAGGGGAGGCTAGCCAGCCCTCCTTGGTGTGCCCCCAAATGGGGAATCCTACTAGAACTCCAAGTCCTAGTAGGTTTCCACCAAGAAGGAGAGAGGGGGAAGGAAGGAGAGGGAGAGAGGGAGAAGCAAAGGGGGGCGCCGTCCCCTTCCCTTGTACTATTCGGACTCAAGGGGGGCGCACGGACAGCCCTCCCGCATCCCTCCTCTCTCTCCACTAAGGCCCATCGAGGCCCACTAGTTCCCTCGGGGGGTTCTGGTAACCCTCCGGCACTCCGGTTTTATCAGAAACTTCTTCGAAACAATTCCGAAGTCCAAAAATAGTTGTCCAATATATCAATCTTTATGTCTCGAGCATTTTGAGACTCCTCATCATGTCCGTGATCACATCTGGAACTCCGAACAACCTTTGGTACATCAAATCACATAAACTCATAATACCAATCGTCATCGAACGTTAAGCGTGCGGACCCTATGGGTTCGAGAACTATGTAGACATGACCGAGACACGTCTCTGGTCAATAACCAATAGCGGAATCTGGATGATCATATTGGTTCCTACATATTCTATGAAGATCTTTATCGGTCAAACCGCATAACAACATATGTTGTTCCCTTTGTCATTGGTATGTTACTTGCTCGAGATTCGATTGTCGGTATCATCATACCGATTTCAATCTCGTTACCGGAAAGTCTATTTACTCATTCCAGAATACTTCATCCCGCAACTAAATCATTAGTTACAATGCTTGCAAGGCTTATAGTGATGAGCATTACCGAGAGGGCCCAGAGATACCTCTCCGACACACGGAGTGACAAATCCTAATCTTGATCTATGCAAACCCAACAAACACCTTCGGAGACACCTGTAGAGCACCTTTATAATCACCCTTTAACGGTGTGGCGTTTGGTAGCACACAAAGTGTTCCTCCGGTATTCGGGAGTTGCATAATCTCATAGTTTGAGGAACATGTATAAGTCATGAAGAAAGTAGTAGCAATGAAACTGAAACGATCATGATGCTAAGCTAACGGATGGGTCTTGTCCATCACATCATTCTCCTAATGATGTGATCTCGTTCATCAAATGACAACACATGTCTATGGTTAGGAAACATAACCATCTTTGATTAACGAGCTAGTCAGGTAGAGGCATACTAGGGACACTATGTTTTGTCTATGTATTCACACATGTACTAAGTTTCCAGTTAATACAATTCTAGCATGAATAATAAACATTTATTATTAGTGTCAAAACCGGCGGATCTCGGGTAGGGGGTCCCCAACTGTGCGTCTAGGCGGATGGTAACAGGAGACAAGGGACACGATGTTTTACCCAGGTTCGGGCCCTCTTGATGGAGGTAAAACCCTACGTCCTGCTTGATTAATATTGATGATATGGGTATTACAAGAGTAGATCTACCACGAGATCAAGGAGGCTAAACCCTAGAAGCTAGCCTACGGTATGATTGTTGTTCGTCCTATGGACTAAAACCCTCCGGTTTATATAGACACCGGAGAGGGCTAGGGTTACATAGAGTCGGTTACAATGGTAGGAGATCTACATATCTGTATCGCCAAGCTTGCCTTCCACGCCAAGGAAAGTCCCATCCGGACATGGGACGAAGTCTTCAATCTTGTATCTTCATAGTCTTGGAGTCCGGCCAATGATGATAGTTCGGCTATCTGGACACCCCCTAGTCCAGGACTCCCTCAGTAGCCCCTGAACCAGGCTTCAATGGCGACGAGTCTGGCATGCATATTGTCTTCGGCATTGCAAGGCGGGTTCCTTCTCCGAATAATCCGTAGAAGATTTTGAACACCAGGATAGTGTCCGGCTATGCAAAATAAATTCCACATTCCACCGTAGAGAGAATAATATTCACAAGTTCAATCTGCTGACGTATTTCATGGCATGACGTCACATCACGGCCAAGCCTTTACTCGAATCATTTTCATTGTTCCACCTCAGCGCGTTTAGCGAAGCGGTTTCCTTGGCACGTCTTGTCAAAGCAGAGATCGTGTCCCCTTATTCCGGGATTCTCATCAATACGGGCGTGGGTAACCCAACCGCGCCCGCTGGCTCATCCCCTCCATCGAAGGCTAGTCCCAAACGGTTACGGGGACGGCTCTTGGTATTCAACCCCTTTATAGCGAGACCAAGGCCTGTTCCTTTTCTTCAATCTTCAATCGAATCCGCCCCTCACCTCGAGTTCCAACACCCAAGGTTCCAGATTCAGGCGCTTTGGACCTTCGACAATGTCCGGCTCCGACCTACAGGGCTGGTGGATGCCCTCTTCCGTCACGGAAGAAGATGTGCTAAAGCTGAGAGACGCCAGGTATCTAACTGGCAAAATTTCGCATAGGCTGCCCATACAAGGGCAAGTTATTCCCACTCCTGAGCCTGGTGAGAGCGTGGTGTTCGTGTTTCACTTCCGTCGAGGTTTAGGCTTCCCGATGGATCCCTTCGTGAGGGGGCTCATGTTTTACTATGGGCTGGAATTCCATGACTTGGATCCGGAGTCCATCCTCCACATCTCATCGTTCATTGTCGTATGCGAAGCCTTCCTCCACACCACTCCTCACTTCGGATTGTGGCTCAAGACCTTCGACGTGGAGCTGAAGATGATTGAGGAGCGGCAGGCAGAGTGCGGAGGGGCAGTTATAAGCAAGAGAGCCGACGCTCCGTGGCCCGAGGGCCTTTTTCAAAAGGAGCTCGGTTTGTGGCAATAGGAGTGGTTCTACATCACCGCTCCCAGGGGCACCAGATGGGTGGCGCCGCTTGCCTTTCGCTCGGGCCCTCCACAACGGCTAGCGTCATGGGTCAACAAAGGGCGTGACTGGGGGCCGTCCAAGGACGTGCCATTATTGCAGGGCCGTATTCGAGACCTCCAAGAAAGGAAGATCAATCTGGTTGTGGTGGCACAGGTCATGCTAATTTGGCACCTTCTGCCCTGCAAACGTCGCCCCCTCCGCCTGTGGGAATTCAATCCGGAGGGACCGCGAGCTCTCCAACATTTCATGGGCGCGACGCCCGTGGAGATGTATAAACTGTTCTTCGGATCACAAGAGATGTGTCCGGACCTGACCGAGGATGCAGTCCTAAGCTACAATCGCCTGGATACTCAAGTAAGTAGTCCTGTGCCCGGACATGCTGTCCATACATTTATCATAAACTTGCCCTTTAACCAGCTATCCCTTGAACAGGAGTGGATAACAAAAGCAAAACTGATACGGTGTCCGGCCCCCCTCCCTGAGATCACGCCGGATCCGGTGTTAATCAAGATGCTGGAGGTTGTGCCTTCGGAAGAGGGCGAGGGGGGAAACAGGAAAACTACCGCCTCCGCTAGGGAGGCTCTTAATAAAGGGGGCATCGAGAATCCCTCCTCCCATGGGGAGAGGAGGACCGCTTCTGAAGATCCGGAGGCCAAGGCCTCAAAGCGGGGGAAGAAATCTTTCAGCAGAGGGCCCTGCGCCAGGAGAAGCCCCGACCGCATTGTTTCCCCAAGGGAATCAGCCCTCCAGCGAGCCATAAGTAGAAAGGGGAGTTTTGTAATAAGGGACATCCCAATTTTTATTTCTGAAGATAACCGAAGTTTTACCTTGTAGTTCGGATCTCAGCCCTTCTCAGCAGAGCTCATCTTTGGGGGATCTTCGTCCGGAGATGATGGAGAGCGAAACGCCTCCATCTGCCGCACCGTCAGGCGGGGCGGACGACCCTGAGGTATCGTCGTGGAGGGTCTCCCCGAGTCCGGCGGGGCCGGGGAGTTCGGCACCAACTGGTGTATGGCCGGAGGAGCTGAGGGATCTGCTCGGGCGGGCGTCTATCTCAGAAGATCACCGTACGTTAATGAGTACAGTGATTGAAAGGATTTCATCCGCTGAGAGCGGGTTGCATGAGGCCGTCAGAAGTTTACTGACGGGGTTTGAGGTACGCGAAAAATGATATACCTTTTGACAGTTTTGCGCATAGAATGCGCCCTGTATAGATAGTAGCCCCTGAGACTCGGTACGTTGTCAAAGGTGACAACGTGCCGAGGATCATAATCTCAGTTGTAAGATATCGCCTTTCCTATATAGGTGGCGGAGCGTTCGGTGGCCAGCCAGACTGATGGATTTTCCGAACTGAAGCGGCAACCCGACGTTGCAGATGCGGACATCGCGCTGGTCAATAAGCGACTTGACGAGTCACAAGGTATGTGGCTTCTCCGCAGACGCCTTGTAAGGGAGCTTGACGCTCGTGCCTTACAACATCTATGCTTAATGCAGATGGCGCCGCTGCTATGGAGGACCTTCGGGCGGAGCTTGCCCGAGGCAAGGAGTAAGCCAGAAAAAGTAATGCGGCTGCCTTGAAGGCGGCCGAAGAGCTAAAAGCCGAACAGGCTGCTGGCTTCCGAAGCAGGGAGGAAATGGCCGAAGTGGCCGTGAAGCTGAAGGATGCTACCGACCACTATGAGTTTCTTGAAAGAGAACACCGAGCGGAGCAAGAGGACCTAAAGAAGGCCACCGCTGAAGCCAAGGATGCCCGCTCCGCGATGAGGGCTATAAAGGAGGAGCTACGTCAGGCCGGGGATATTGCGGCTGGAAAGCCTTTTCTGCTGCGAAGGAAATTCACGGATCCGAAGTATGCTCAGTTGGGCCAGTTGTGGGGTGCGGAGGATGCTTATCTAAATTTGGCGGCGAGTGCCGCAGACGCGGTCGCACACTTCCGGGGCCAAAAGGATCACAGAATGGAAGAGCTTTTTTGGTCGCAATTCCATAGTCCGGAGCGTCCACTTCCATTAACCGATCAGTTAGCCGAATGGGCTGAGCTGAATAGGTTGTCCGGACTTGCCATGAAGGATGTTGTGGCATTGTGACCGGAAAGGCCCGAGCCGAAGAGTTATTTTGGCTTGGTGCAGCAGTTCCTTGATGTGGTGCCGCATATCAAGGCGATGAAGCAGTCGGCATGCATAGAGGGTGCACGGATGGCTCTCAACCGTGTCAAAACATACTGGGCGGAGATGGAGGCCAGCGACGTTGCATCCCAGGACTCGGACGGAAGCCGATTACCAGCCGAGCACTATTTTGAGGAAGTCCTGCCGGGCGCTCGTTTAATAGAGTCGCAGTGCTCGAAAAACGTTATGTTCCAATGACATGTATGATTTGTGAAACCATGTTTCGAATATAATATAAGGCCTTTTTATACTTGGGCGTTCAAGTGTTGGAGTACCTCATGTGCGGCCGTTAACGTATATGTGTATATAACCTGAAAGATGGCAGTCCTCGGCTTCAGCCCCCACGCACATAGTGCGGGGGTGTTTGCAAAAAAAAGCACATTTTCACACTTAATCCAACGTCTTGGTCCTGTGAAGGAGGTGATAGTGTAGCAAACTAGGCAACCAGACTATAATGCTTTATCACTTTCACTTAGCCATAGGAGTTCGATGGTGGGGCTACTATATAGCCCCTAGGGGCACTGCGCTCTCCGAATTTCGAGGCGCGTATGTGCCTGACCGGGAAACGGTCCTTCGTTAAAGCGGAGGAATTCTAAACATTCCGGTGGTCGATCGAGTGGTTGACCAGTCTCTCGCTATATCATGACAGTCAGTTTTCGGCTTTCTCTACTGAGGTGCTCACCTGGGCGAACCAGGGCACAATCGCAGTAGTTATCCTGGTGCCGCGTTAGCCGATAGAGCGGAACGTAAGGCAGCAAAACACAGGAGCCGGGCAAACCCAACATTTGACCAAAGACATGATTCGGAGCTGATGCATATAAGGCCTAACTCGAGACGCCGAACACTCCCTAAGGTATTCGGTCTTTATGAAAATGGGCAGAACAATGCCCTAAGCCCCTAGTGTCCAGGTACGTGCAAAAATTTCTGACGCGGCCGATGCCAAAACGCTAGATTCCTCCTCGGTATAGAAAAAACCCGGGGGATGTATATCAACAAGAGACAGTAAAAAAGGTTTACGCAGGGTCTTAATCTGAAAAGAATCCTTGCATCGGGTCCCTGCTGCATGTCTGCGCCTGTGTCTCCGTTGTGCCGTATCCTGGACGGGTGTCGCGCGGTGTTCATCTGTAAAAGCGAAGAACTTAGTTGAAAAAGAGTCCGTGCGAAAGATGTATTTTGAAATAAACGGAGTGTAATTCAAAGAGTGAATAAAATTGAGCTTTATTGTATCTTTTTGTGCATGCGTGGAGCCCCTTGTAAAGGGGTACGCGGCTAGTAAGTCCCTTGTTTATTTATACCGGACTAGTCTAACCGTGTCCGGGGTTTGAATGACCTATTAAGGGGCTTTTGATCGGTAAAGCCGGACTAGTGTGTGGCTGTCAAGGCACTCTCACTTTCTTCCGTATTCAAGGAACACTCGAAGTTTCCCCTTAATGAGATGATGCCGCGTGGACCGGGCATTTTGAGTGTAAGAGATGCGTAATGCGGTATTGCGTTGAAGCGGGCGAAAGCTTCACGTCCCAATAGTGCTTGATAGCTACTTTTAAATGGGGTGATGTGGAAGATTAACTTTTCGCGACGGAAGTTGTCGGATGAGCCGAACACAACTTCTAGTGGCAGAGAGCCCGTACAATGGGCATATTGGCCTGGCATCACTCCTTTAAAGAAAGTGTTGCTATGGCGAATTTTGGTTGGGTCTATCCCCATTCTGCGGATTGTATCCTGATATAGCAGGTTTAAGTCACTACCGCCGTCCATTAGGACCTGTGTAAATTGTAGTCCGCTGATTACAGGATTTAATATCAAAGCAGTCCATCCTGCGTTCCGGATACTCCCGGAGTAATCCTGATGGTCGAAAGTGATTGGTTTTGACATCCAGTGTCGGGACTCCGCTGGGGTGGACCATGCGGTGCGTACTTTAATGGGTGCCGTCCTATTTTTTCCTATTGTCACTTGAAGTGAATTTACTGTTTTGACCTCTTGTGGGAAATCCTTTTGTTTTCCGGTGCTCTGCTCGTGAGGTTCGTCGTCGTCCTCACTTGGTGTGTCTAGTCTCTTGTGTTCGGCGTTAAGTTGGCCGGACTGCTTGAAGACCCAACAATCTCTATGGGTATGGTTTGCAGGCCTCCCGGGGGTATTGTGAATTTGGCATATCTTGTCGAAGATTTTGTTTAGGTTGGATAGCTCGTCGCTGTTCTCCTTGAGAGGCAGTTTTTTGTTGTTCTGCCGAGAGCTTTTGAATCCGGCGTTGACTGCCGTGCTCTTTGGACCATTTCCTTTAGTCCAGCGCGGGTCCTTGTTGCGCCGTGGTTTCCCATTTCCATCCCTGACCTCGGATGTACTTGGGTCACTGGTGCTGCATCTTGCCAGCCAGCTATCCTCTCCCGCGCAAAAGCGGGTCATGAGGCTTGTTAGTGCAGCCATTGTTCTTGGCTTTTCCTGGCCGAGGTGTCTGGCGAGCCATTCGTCTCGGACATTATGCTTGAAAGCTGCTAAGGCTTCGGCGTCCGGACAGTCGACTATCTGGTTCTTTTTGGTGAGGAACCTGTTCCAAAATTTGTGGGCTGACTCTCCGGGCTGTTGATTATGTGACTTAAATCATCTGCATCCGGAGGGCGGACATAAGTCCCCTGAAAATTTGCCCGAAATGCGTCCTCGAGCTCTTCCCAACTTCCAATGGTATTTTCTGGGAGGCTTTTGAGCCAGTGCCGGGCTGGCCCTTTGAGTTTGAGGGGTAAGTATTTTATGGCGTGGAGGTCATCTCCTCTAGCCATATGTATGTGCAGGATGTAATCCTCAATCCAGACTCTGGGGTCTGTTGTTCCGTCGTATGCCTCTATATTTACGGGCTTGAATCCCGTTGGAAATTCATGATCCAACACCTCATAGGTGAAACATAGGGGGTGTGCGGCGCCCCTGTATTTGGGTGTGCCGTGATTTTCAAATACTCGACGTGCTGTGTTACCTTCTGGAGCTTGCTTTCTTGGCCCATAGATGGATCTGACCGGGCCATCCTTTTTGCGAGGATCCTTATGTGGATCACGTGCCGGCTTGTGTGCGGCACCGCTTGCCACTCTTTGTTTGTCATGTGGTCGTTTATCTGACCGGCCTCTTTGTTTTTTGATTTTTGGGGCTCTACGGCCTCCTCATCAAATTCGGGCAGTAGTTTGCGCTTTGGGTAGCTCTTTGCTTGGCGACTATCGCCGTATTTGTCTGCGGTCTTGAGTACTTTGCTCCATCTCATTCTGAGTACGTCTTCCGCTGTTTTGAGCTTCCGCTTCTGCTTCTTCGGGCTTCGTGCAGTGGCGACGAGCCTTTTGTGGAGGTTCTTCTGCTCCAACGATGTGTCCGGCGTGAGATCATCCGGACTGTTGTTTTCGTCGGAGATGGGTTGCCTATCCAATTCATCCTGTTCGGATGGTTGCTTGGGGGCATGTTCGTCGTCCACTGGTTCACCCTGCTCTATGGCTGGGTCTTCATGGGTGCTGTCGTTGTCGAGGCGGGACTTTGGGCGGCGCTTGCATCGCCGTTTCGGCTGTTTTTCGGGGGAATTTTCCTTCGCAGCGTCCCGTTGTTCCTCGTCATCGCTTCCTTTGGGTGTATCCACCATATATATATCGTGAGTTGAGGTGGCTTTCCCGTGCCCTGTGGGCGCTGGTTCTTGGTCGTCTCTGGCATCGTCGTCCATACCGTCGATATCTTCGGAGTCGAAATCTAGCATGTCGGTTAAGTCATCGACAGTGGCTACGAAGTGGGTGGTGGGTGGGCTTTGAGTTTCTTCGCCATCCGCATCCCAACCGACCTGGCCATAATCCGGCCAAGGCTCTCCTGATAAAGAGAGGCATTTTAGCGAATTCAGGATGTCGCCGAAAGGCGAGTGCTGAAAGATGTCCGCAGCGGTGAACTCCATGATCGGCGCCCAATCAGATTTGATTGGCCGGAGTGCGGAAGGTTCAAGGTCCGGAGAAGAGTCCGGCGCCTTGGAGTCACGAGCTTCACAAGGGACAGGGTCAATATTCGGCTCCATCACCGTAGAGGTAGCAGCCCCCGAGGTGGTGTCCAGCCACCCATCCTCGATCGGCGCAGTCGGCTCCGAGTTTAGGGTCGGAGCGGATTCTTGTGCGGCCTCCAGGGCACTGTCCGGCGGCAGAGCTAGGTCATGCCCATCGTGACAGTGCGGCGCGCTCGGCTGTGGCTTGAATCCGTCGAAGATCAAGTCTCCGCGGATGTCGGCTGTGAAGTTCAAACTTCCAAATCTGACCTGATGGCCAGGGGCGTAGCTTTCGATCTGCTCCAGATGGCCGAGCGAATTGGCCGGTAGTGCAAAGCCGCCGAATACAAAGATCTGTCTGGGGAGAAAAGTCTCACCCTGGACCGCATTGTTGTTGATGATGGAAGGAGCCATCGGGCCTATGAGCGACGACACAGAGGAACTCTCAATGAAAGCACCAATGTCGGTGTCAAAACCGGCGGATCTCGGGTAGGGGGTCCCGAACTGTGTGTCTAGGCGGATAGTAACAGGAGACAAGGGACACGATGTTTTACCCAGGTTCGGGCCCTCTCGATGGAGGTAAAACCCTACGTCCTGCTTGATTAATATTGATGATATGGGTATTACAATAGTAGATCTACCACGAGATCAAGGAGGCTAAACCCTAGAAGCTAGCCTATGGTATGATTGTTGTTCGTCCTATGGACTAAAACCCTCCAGTTTATATAGACACCGGAGAGGGCTAGGGTTACACAGAGTCGGTTACAATGGTAGGAGATCTACATATCCGTATCGCCAAGCTTGCCTTCCACGCCAAGGAAAGTCCCATCCGGACACGGGACGAAGTCTTCAATCTTGTATCTTCATAGTCTTGGAGTCCGGCCAATGATGATAGTTCGGCTATCCGGACACCCCCTAGTCCAGGACTCCCTCATTTATCATGAAATGAGGAAATAAATAATAACTTTATTATTGCATCTAGGGCATATTTCCTTCAGTCTCTCACTAAGTTTGGATCGGTGTAAAAGTTTGTATCAACGTAAGCGTTTACGATGAACTCTTTATCACCCCCATCACCGAGAAAAATTTCCTTAGTCCTCACTAAGGATAATTTTGACTGCTGTCTAGTGATCTACTCTTAGATCACTATTGTACCCCCTTTCCAAACTCATGGCAAGGTACACAATAGGTCTGGTACACAGTACAACATACTTTATAGAACCTATGACTGTGGCATAGGGAATGACTTTCATTCTCTTTCTATCTTCTGCCATGGTCGGGCTTTGAGTCTTACTCAACTTTACACCTTGTAATACAGACAAGAACTCCTTCTTTGACTGTTCCAATTTGAACTCTTTCAAAAATTTGTCAAGGTATTTACTCATTGAAAAAATCTTATCAAGCGTCTTGTCCTATCTCTATAGATCTTGATGCCCAATATGTAAGCAGCTTCACCGAGGTCTTTCATTGAAAAAATCTTATTCAAGTATCCCTTTATGTTATCCAAAAATTATGTATTATTTCCAACCAACAATACGTCATCCACATATAATATAAGAAATGCTACAGAGCTCCCACTCACTTTCTTGTAAATACAGGCTTCTCCAAAAGTATGTATAAAACCACATGCTTTGATCACCCTATCAAAGCGTTTATTCCAACTCCGAGAGGCTTGCACCAGTCCATAAATGGATCGCTGGAGCTTGCACACTTTGTTAACACCCTTTGGATCGACAAAACCTTCTGGTTACATCATATACAACTCTTCTTCAAGAAATCCATCCAGGAATACAATTTTGACATCCATCTGCCAAATTTCATAATCATAAAATGCGGCAATTGCTAACATGATTCGGACAGACTTAAGCATCGCTATGGGTGAGAAAGTCTCGTCATAGTCAACTCCTTGAACTTGTCAAAAACTTTTTTGTGACAAGTCGAGTTTTGTAGATAGTAACACTACTATCAGCGTCCGTCTTCCTCTTGAAGATCCATTTATATTCCATGGCTTGCCGATCATCGGGCAAGTCCACCAAAGTCCACACTTTCTTCTCATACATGGATCCCATCTCAGATTTCATAGCCTCAAGCCATTTCACGGAATCTGGTCTCATCATCGCTTCCTCATAGTTCATAGGTTCATCATGGTCTAGTAACATGAATTCCAGAATGGATTACCGTGACATTTTGGTGCGGACCATACTCTGGAAGACCTACAATGTTCTGTAGTAACTTGATCTGAAGTTTCATGATCATCATCATTAGCTTCCTCACTAATTGGTGTAGGAATCACTGGAACTGATTTCTGTGATGAACTACTTTCCAATTTGGGAGAAGGTACAATTACCTCATCAAGTTCTACTTTCCTCCCACTCACTTCTTTCGAGAGAAACTCCTTGTCTAGAAAGGATCCATTTTTAGCAATGATATTGCCTTCGGATCTGTGATAGAAGATGTACCCAATAGTTTCCTTTGGGTATCCTATGAATATGCATTTCTCCGATTCGGGTTCGAGCTTATTAGGTTGAAGCTTTTTCACATAAGCATCACAACCCCAAACTTTAAGAAATGACAACTTTGGTTTCTTGCCAAACCACAGTTCATAAGGGGTCATCTCAACGGATTTTGATGGTGCCCTATTTAAACTGAATGCAGTTGTCTCTAATGCACAATCCCAAAACGATAGTGGTAACCTGGTAAGAGACATCATAGATCGCACCATATCCAATAAAAGTGCGGTTACGACATTCGAACACACCATTACACAGTGGTGTTCTATGTGGCCTGAGCTGTGAAACTATTCCACATTGTTTTAAATGAAGGCCAAACTCGTAACTCAAATATTCTCCTCTATGATCAGATCATAGAAACTTTATTTTCTTGTTACGATGATTCTCCACTTCACTCTGAAATTCTTTGAACTTTTCAAATGTTTCAGACTTGTGTTTCATTAAGTAGATATACCCATATCTGCTCAAATCATATGTGAATGTCAGAAAATAACGATGCCTGCCATGAGCATCAACACTCATTGGATCGCATACATCGGTATGTACTATTTCCAATATGTCACTAGTTCGTTCCATTGTTCCGGAGAACGGAGTTTTAGTCATCTTGCCCATAAGGCACGGTTCGCAAGCATCAAATGATTCATAACCAAGTGATTCCAAAAGTCCATCTTTATGGAGTTTCTTCATGCGCTTTACACCGATATGGCCCAAACGGCAGTGCCACAAATATGTTGCACTATCATTATCAACTTTGCATCTTTTGGCATCAATATTATGAATATGTGTATCACTACGATCAAGATTCAATAAACCATAAACATTGGGTGTATGACCATAGAAGGTTTTATTCATGTAAATAGAATAACAATTTATTCTCTATCTTAGATGAATAATCGTGTTGCAATAAACATGATCTAATCATATTTATGCTCAACGCAAACACCAAATAAAATTTATTTAGGTTCAAGACTAATCTCGAAAGTATAGGGAGTGTGCGGTGATGATCATATCAATCTTGGAACCACTTTCAACACACATCGTCACTTCACCCTCAACTAGTCTTGTTTATTCTGTAACTCCTGTTTCAAGTTACTAATCTTAGCAACCGAACAAGTATCAAATACCCAGGGGCTACTATAAACACTAGTAAGGTACACATCAATAACCTGTATATCAAATATAGCCTTGTTCACTTTGCCATCCTTCTTATCCACCAAATATTCAGGGCATTTCCACTTCCAGTGACCATTTCCTTTGCAGTAGAAGCACTCAGTTTCAGGCCTTGGTCCAGCTTTGGGCTTCTTCACGGGAGTGACAACTTGCTTGCCATTATACTTGAGTTCCCTTTCTTTTCCTTTGCCCTTTTCTTGAAACTAGTGATCTTGTCAACCATCAACACTTGATGCTCTTTCTTGATTTCTACCTTCGTCGATTTCAGCATCACGAAGAGCTCGGGAATCATTTTCGTCATCCCTTGCATACTATAGTTCATCACAAAGTTCAAGTAACTTGGTTATGGTGAATAGAGAACTCTGTCAATCACTATCTCATCTGGAAGATTAACTCCCCTGATTCAAGCGATTGTAGTACCCAGACAATCTGAGCACATGCTCACTGCTTGAGCTATTCTCCTCCATCTTTTAGCTATAGAACTTGTTGGAGATTTCATATCTCTCAACTCGGGTATTTGTCTGAAATATTAACTTCAACTCCTGGAACATCTCATATGGTCTCTGACGTTTTAAAACGTCTTTGAAGTCCCGATTCTAAAACGTAAAGCATGGTATACTAAACTATCAAGTAGTCATCATATTGAGCTAGCCAAACGTTCATAATGTCTGCATCTGCTCCTGCAATAGGTCTGTCACCTAGCAGTGCATTAAGGACATAATTCTTCTGTGCAGCAATGAGGATAAACCTCAGATTATGGACCCAGTCCGCATTATTTCTACTATATCTTTCAACATAGTTTTCTCTAGGAACATATAAAAAACATAGGGAAGCTATAACGCGAGCTATTGATCTACAACATAATTTGCAAAATACTATCGGAACTAAGTTCATGATAAATTAAAGTTCAATTAATCATATTACTTAAGAACTCCTACTTAGATAGACATCCCTCTAGTCATGTAAATGATCACGTGATCCAAATCAGCTAAACCATATCCGATCATCACGTGAGATGGAGTAGTTTTCAATGGTGAACATCACTATGTTGATCATATCTACTATATGATTGACGCTTGACCTTTCGGTCTCTAGTGTTCCGAGGCCATATCTGCATATGTTAGGCTCTTCAAGTTTAACCCAAGTATTATGCGTGTCCAAAACTGGCTTGCACCCGTTGTATGCAAACACAAAGCCTATCACACCCGATCATCACGTGGTGTCTCAACACGAAGAACTATAGCAATGATGCATACTCAGGGAGAACACTTATACCTTGAAATTTAGTAAGGGATCATCTTATAATGCTACCGCCGAACTAAGCAACATAAGATGCATAAAAGATAAACATCACAAGCAATCAAAATATGTGACATGATATGGCCATCATCATCTTGTGCTCATAATCTCCATCACCAAAGCATCGTCATGATCTCCATCGTCACCGGCGCAACACCTTGATCTCTATCGTAGCATCATTGTCGTCTCGCCAACTATTATTACTATGACTATTGCTACCGTTTAGTGATAAAGTAAAACAATTACATGGCGATTGCATTGCATACAATAAAGCAACAACCATATGGCTCCTTCCAGTTGCCGATAACTTTGTTACAAAACATGATCATCTCATACTATAATTATATCACATTATGCCTTGACCATATCACATCACAGCAAGCCCTGCAAAAACAAGTTAGACATTCTCTACTTTGTTGTTGCAAGTTTTACGTGGCTGCTACGGGCTTAGCAAGAACCGTTCTTACATACGCATCAAAACCACAACGATTTTTCATCAAGTGTGATGTTTTAACCTTCAAGAAGGACCGGGCGTAGCCACACTCGATTCAACTAAAGTTGGAGAAACAAACACTCACTAGCCACCTGTGTGCGAAGCACGTCGGTAGAACCAGTCTCGCGTAAACGTACGCGTAATGTCAGTCTGAGCCGCTTCATCCAACAATACCGCCGAATCAAAGTATGACATGCTGGTAAGCAGTATGAATATTATCGCCCACAACTCTTTGTGTTCTACGCATGCATATAACATCTGCGCATAGACCTGGCTCTGATGCCACTATTGGGAACACAGTAATTTCAAAAAGTTTCCTACGATCATGCAAGATCTATCTAGGTGATGCATAGCAATGAGAAGGGAGAGAATTGTCTACATACCCTCGCAGACCGAAAGCGGAAGCGTTATGATAATGCGGTTGATGTAGTCGTACGTCTTCACGATCCGACCGATCCTAGCACCGAAGGTATGGCACCTCCGCGATCTACACACGTTCAGCTTGGTGACGTCCCACAAACTCTAGATCCAGCTAAGGTCGAGGGAGAGTTTCGTCAGCATGACGGCATGGTGACGGTGATGATGAAGTTACCAGCGCAGGGCTTCGCCTAAGCACTATGATGATATGACCGAGGTGGAAATTTGTGGAGGGGGGGCACCACACACGACTAAAAGATCAACTTGATCAACTTGTGTCTATGGGGTGCCCCCTCCCCCGTATATAAAGGAGGAGAGGGAAGGCCGGCCAACCCTCCTTGGTGCGCCCCCAAAGGGGGAATCCTACTAGGACTCCAAGTCCTAGTAGGTTTCCACCAGGAAGGAGAGAGGGGGAAGGAAGGAGAGGGAGAGAGGGAGAAGGAAAGGGGGGTGCCGCCCCCCTTCCCTTGTCCTATTTGGACTCAAGGGGGGCGCACGGCCAGCCCTCCTGCGGCCCTCCTCTCTCTCCACTAAGGTCCATAGGCCCACTAGTTTCCTCGGGGGTTTCCGGTACCCTCCGGCAGTCAAGTTTTATCTGAAACTTCTCCGGAACAATTCCGGAGTCCGAATATAGTCGTCCAATATATCAATCTTTATATCTCAATCATTTCGAGACTCCTCGTCATGTCCGTGATCACATTCGGGACTCCAAACAACCTTCGGTACATCAAATCACATAAACTCATAATACCAATCGTCATCGCATGTTAAGCGTGCGGACCCTACGGGTTCAAGAACTACGTAGACATGACCGAGACACGTCTCCAGTCAATAACCAATAGCGGAACCTGGATGCTCATATTGGTTCCTACATATTCTACGAAGATCTTTATCGTTCAAACTGCATAACAACATACGTTGTTCCCTTTGTCATCGGTATGTTACTTGCCCGAGATTCGTTCGTCGGTATCATCATACCTAGTTCAATCTTGTTACCGGCAAGTCTCTTTACTCGTTCTGTAATATTTCATCCCGCAACTAACTCATTAGTTACAATGCTTGCAAGGCTTATAGTGATGAGCATTACCGAGAGGGCCCAGAGATACCTCTCTGAAACACAGAGTGACAAATCCTAATCTTGATCTATGCCAACCCAACAAACACCTTCGGAGACACTTGTAGAGCACATTTATAATCATCCTTTTACGTTGTGACGTTTGGTAGCACACAAAGTGTATTCGTGAGTTGCATAATCTCATAATCTGAGGAACATGTATAAGTCATGAAGAAAGCAGTAGCAATGAAACCTTAACGATCATGATGCTAAGCTAACGGATGGGTCTTGTCCATCACATCATTCTCCTAATGATGTGATCCCGTTCATCAAATGACAACACATGTCTATGGTTAGGAAACATAACCATCTTTGATTAACGAGCTAGTCAAGTAGAGGCATACTAGGAACACTATGTTTTGTCTATGTATTCGCACATGTACTAAGTTTCCGGTTAATACAATTCTAGCATGAATAATAAACATTTATCATGAAATAAGGAAATAAATAATAACTTTATTATTGCCTCTAGGGCATATTTACTTCATAAGGATGCTTGCACTTGGTACTGCTGTCGACGCTGCTGGTGAGATGGTCCGGATGAGGGAGAGCACATGCCTAAAGACTACTATGAGGTTTGCCCACACCGTGGTGCAGGTGCTTGGAGTAAAGTATCTAAGAGAACCAAATATGTAGGATGCAGAAAAGTTGATGAATATTGGAGAGGCAAGAGGCTTTTCATGTATGCTCGGTTCAATTGATTGCATGCATTGGCAATGGCAGAACCGCTCAAAGGTTTGCGCGGAATGTACTAAGGTCACACCAAAGAGGTCACCATCATACTGAAAGCAGTGACATCACATGACTTATGGATTTTGCATGTTTTCGCTGGAATGGCCGTGGTTCTCACAATGACATCAATGTGCTTTAGCGATCTCCCGTGTTCAGGAGACTTTGCAATGAGGAATCATCACCATGCAACTACACTGTCAATGACCATGACTACAACACGGGGTACTATCTTGCTGATGGTAACTATCCTCAGTGGGCGGCTTTTGCGAAGGCCATATCTGATCACCAAGGAAAGAAACAAAGCCAGTTTGCAACAGTGCGGGAAACAACTAGAAAGGATGTGAAGAGGACATTTGGAGTGCTTCAAGCTCGTTGGGGAATTTTTCGTGGAGCTGCAATGATGTGGGGATCAAAGACTTTGTGGCAGCTGATGACATGTTGTGTCATTTTGCACAATTTGATAGTCGAGGATGAGGGTGATGGGGTAGCCAAAACCAATGATTTTGAAGCGCCTGGGGAGTAAGTCCACATCCCGGAAGATCAAGAAGCAGATCAGGTTGCGAAATTTCTGCAGATGAATCATAATCTTCGAGATCATCGGGTGCACATGCAATTACTCAATGATCTTGTGGAGCATATGTAGACTCAGAATGAAAACCAAAAGGCTAATGTTTGAATTGAGCACCTAAAATACATTTTATGTTCGAACTATGTATTTTCTTTGCTAATGAATATTTATTTACGTATGACATTCACATGTTTTTTTTTTTTTGGTTTGGTGGGGTGAGGGACTGACATTCACATGCATGATGGGCGTGGATGGATTTGTGTGAGTTGAAGATTCGGATTTAAGGTGTGTGACTGTTTTGCATGAGAAATGAGGGGTCATCCGGCGTTGCTCTCGACGCGTCTGCCCACGCCCGCGTGCGTGTACATTGCCGGATTTTCTAAATCCGGCTTCTTAGCAATGGAAAAACTCAACTAGGGCAAGTGGATTATCTAGTTATGTCACACTCCTATCCGCTAATCTTTTGGTTTTACTGTCACTCTCCTAACCCTTCCTTCGCGTCCAAGTCCCACACAGGGCCCGAGTATACTTACCCTCGCCGGAAGAAGAGTCAGAGAGAGAGAGGTTTGTTTAACTGCAACTCGCGTGTCGCCCTTGGCAAGGCGACACGTCTGCCGGCCGTCGGCTCCGCTCAATCACCGAGGCCGCTCTCTGGTCGGCTCCGCGGGACTGGCAGCGATATGATTTTTCAAAAAGAAAAACACCGCGCCGCGCCGCTCGCGCAAAACTTGGAGCTAGTCCACCTTCTGGGCGGTGGGCGAGCTCGTATTGTATTCGCCACCGTGTTCGTGCACACCAGACGGGAGCCAGTCCAGCATTACACCATCCGTCCAATCACGCCCGGGAATCCTCCGGTGGGCGGTTGGGTGGGCGGCCGGGGAACATGCTCCTACCATAAAAAGTCAGAGCCGTGTCCGTAATCAAACACTAGTGGCTTTGCACAGGTAACATGGATGGATGCCATTTGCAGCTAACATTGCGGGAGTAATAGCATGAGATTTGCTGGATCTGGAGAATCGGAGGATGTCTGTGGCTTTATCACGTACGCCTCTGGTTGATTGCTAATGGAGTTCGGCAAACTTAAATGTGTGTTGATGTTTTATATTACTAAAGGAACAATGACGTCCAAGATTAGTGATTCTGCTTCTTGTAATTTGTATATGTACTGGTTAGTCTATGCATACATCTCAGAAAATTATGCTTCGGCCGCTATATAAGACCGTGCATACTGCTCAGTTGATTCCACCAACTGCCATAGCATCCTAACTTCCTAAGTGTCGAATTAAAATGGAGACTTCTACTGTACTATGGCTCCTCTACGCCTCGGCCGCCTCTTGCATCCTCTACAAAGTCTTCGTCTGTGGCAGACACAACCCAAAGACGAGCTCCAGCAATGCCCGACGGCCGCCGGGCCCGGCGCCAATCCCTTTCATCGGCAACATCTTCCACCTGCAAGGCGAACCGCACCACGCCCTGGCAAGGCTCGCCGGGGTGTACGGCCCCGTCATGTCCTTGAAGCTCGGCACGACCACTGCCATCGTCGCCTCGTCCGCGTCTGGCGCCCGCGACATCCTGCAGAAGTACGACCACCTCCTGGCCGCGCGGTCCATCACCGACGCCGGGCGCGCGCTGGGAAACCACGAGCGCTCCATAGTGTGGCTGCCGTGCACCAGCCCGCTGTGGAAGCGCCTCCGCGCCGTGTGCACCAACCACCTCTTCTCGGCGCGCGGCCTCGACGCGACGCGGGCTGTGCGGGAGGTGAAGGTGAGGGAGCTCGTCGGCAGCCTACGCGCCCACCACGCCGGCGAGACGGTGGACGTCGGCCGTGTCGTGTTCTCCGGCGTGCTAAACCTTGTGTCCAACGTGCTATTCTCCGAGGATGTGGCCGATATGAGCTCGGACCGCGCGCAGGAACTGGAGGTGCTCATCAGGGGCATGGTGGAGGAGTTCACCAAGCCCAACTTATCGGACCTCTTCCCGGTGCTCTCCGCGCTAGACTTGCAGGGCCGCCGCCGGCGCACCACACAGTACCTGAGGCGGTTCAATGACTTCTTCGACCCGATCATCGGCCGCCGTATGAAATACGAAAGTGAAAGGAAAGATGATTTCTTAGACGTCCTACTCCAGCTTCACTCGGTGGATCAGCTCAGCCTCGAGGCTCTCAATTGCTTTCTTTCGGTACGTACGTAAGTCATTTTCATACTAGGAGTACTTAGCTAGCCACTATATGCTCGTAACCTAATACTAAATGGTGTTGTGTCCGTACAAAAAGTACTCCACAATCCAAAGGATAATATCTTCTCGGGCAAATTTGCACCGTGCGAAAATTATCATCTGAATCAGTTGCAAAAAGGTCAAAGAAAAGCAAAAATATCAGTTGCAAAAGGTGAAACTAGAGACGATGGCTCAAAAAAAAAACTTCAATATAACGGTGTACTATATCGAGGATCTTTTTATTGAAGTTTCTTTTAGTTTCTTCGATGTAATCTGATGCACTCTGTAGATATAGTGCAATTATCAAACATCTCTATTTTTTATAGTTCACATATGGTTTAGATGGAAATGATAACATTGTCATAGAAAAATATGTCATGTACTCCCTCCGTTCCTAAATATTTGTCTTTCTAGAGATTTCAACAAGAGTGACTACACACAGAGCAAAATAAGTGAATCTACACTCTAAAATTTGTCTATATACATCCACATGTGATAATCCATTTAAAATCTCTAAAAAGACAAATATTTAGGAACGGAGGAGTAGCTTTTAGTTTACTAGTATTGTAGTACTCGTATGAGTAGGGCATTTTGGAGGACGAGATCCACGGAGCTCTTTTTTTGAAACAAAAAAAATCAAAAATCACCTTTTGAAGTTTCAAAAAAATCCAAAAAATATGGTGAGAACTACACAAAATGACAAGTTCACGCATTTTTAATGATGAACAGTGCATGTACTATTTAAAACTTTTGGCCTCTTTGGTTCATAGGATAGAAATATTGTAGGAATAGGAACTTCATAGGAAGTGAGATGACATGCATCTCAATTCCTGTAAAAAAAAGATGTCATTTGATGCATAGGATAGGGATTTTTTCATTGAGTTTAGGCTAATTTTTCCTATGAAGTGTGAAGGATTGAAATTTATCCTACATAGGAATAGGAACCCATTCCTACAAACCAAAGAGCTCAATACAAAATTTTCCTTTGAAAATTCTATCCTATGAAATCCCTACGAGATTCCAATAAAACAAAGAATCAAAGGAGGCCCAAAATCACGATATTACCATTTTTAATGTACTCTCACTATAATGTATATCACCTTCACACATATAGTATACATCCGTAAGGACGTGTGATTGTTTTCAGAACATTCTGAAACTTATATTTTCAATAAAGAGCTCCATGGAGCTCCTCCTCCATCTAGGATTTTCGTACATATACAAAATATAATGGTGCCAACTCAAAGAAAAATGTGAAATTGTATATCAAAGATATGAGTCATCAGGCATGTAACTGGATAAACTGCCGGTGCCCTTACACGTTACTCCCCTCACGGGGCACCTCTTATCTTTAGAGATTTAATTGGGGCAGTGATCGATCAAGGTTTTGTTTCTTTGGTTTCTTATGTCAAGTGCACGTGCGTAGGCTGCCAGATATCAAATATGTAGACTTGTGCTAGTGGTCTAGTGGATAGAGCGGCCGCTATCGTGCCCAAGTCGATCATTTGACCTATCAACATTGACTAATCATTATTCATGCAGTTGGAGGATACGCACTCCATCTATATTAATTATGCAATTAGACATCTATCACATCTAGGGAATGATATTAACGGTTTGTATCGAGGTTGAAAGAGCACCAGGACTAAGCCTGGAGTTCGGCCTTCGCCTTGTGTCGTCTAAGTGACGCTTAAGCTCCCTAGGCGTGGCTTAGGCAGTCATATAGTTTTAACTATCAGCGACGTGTTCATGATATTATATGTGTATATATATTAATTTAGAGCACATAAATAAGTAAACTACAACAACTTTCATTGAAATATGATTCATTTGACATAGACTTCCAATTAGACCCTACGCAAGGCGGTTCGTCATTGCCTACGTGTAAGCATGCCTAAGTGAATCCTTAGGCACCGCCTCTTTCATCGGAGGTTTGTACTAACACTTCAAAGTGACCTAAACTAACGAGAAAAATATTCTGTGTCTCCAGGACTTGTTCGTGTCAGGGACCTAAACTAACAAGAAAAATATTCTGTGCCTCCAGGACTTGTTCGTGTCAGGGGCGGAGACTAACTCGATCACAGTGGAGTGGACGATGGCCGAGCTACTCCGGCAACCGGCCGTGATGTCAAAGGTTCGCGCCGAGTTGTGGGAAGCTCTCGGCTCGAAGCAGCACCCTGACGAGTCCGACGTCGGCAGGATGCCATACCTGCGCGCTGTGGTGATGGAGACCATGCGGCTTCACCCGCCGAGCCCGCTCCTGATGCCGCACGAGGCCATGGCTGATGGCGCCGAGGTCGGCGGCTTTGCGGTGTCCAAGGGCACCAAGCTGATCGTCAACCTATGGGCCATAATGCGCGACCCGGCGCTGTGGAAACAGCCCGAGGAGTTCATCCCTGAGAGATTCCTAGGGGCGGACATGGATTTCCGGCGCAAGGACCAGGGGGAGTTCATGCCGTTCGGGGCAGGGAGGAGGGCGTGCCCTGGGACACCCATGGCCACGAGGGTGGTGACGCTGATCCTCGCGTCCGTACTTCACGCGTTTGAGTGGAGACTGCCCGACGGGATGCAGCCATGCGACGTCGATGTTAGGGGCCGGTTCGGCACATCGCTCAAAATGGTCACGCCACTCAAGGCCGTGCCGGTGCCGTTGTTCTAGTAGTTAGAGTTGCACCGATGTCCTGCTTAATTAGTCTTATTATGCACGCAAGGCGCACATGGTCACTGCGGCTATTTGATTTCAGGTTGATTTGAAAACCATCCTTAGGTGATACTGTGAGACAAGTGATCACAGTCATGTAAAAATACTAAACTGTGAGACAAGTGATCACAGTCATGTAAAAATACTAAGTGACGCCAATGAAGGATAAATCTTAATTCAGTGCAAGCTTCGGCTTGACACGTAGATCAGCAAAGGGCCGAGTGTGAACTAAGCCTAGCTTAGATGATTAGGGTTTTTATGGTGGAACAAGCCCATTAATATTTAAGTTCTAGACTTGACACTAGTGCTCACATTTTTCTAAGTTTATTTCAGGCTTTCTGACGATGTTTGTTTAGTGGAAGGGACGTTCCCTTTGATTATGTAGGCTTCTATGGTGGCCATCCCAAGGTACGATGTCGGCTCAGTATTTTAGAGGTGCTCATAAGGATAGGGTGTGCGTACGTGCATTCATGAGGATGCGTGTATGTGCATTTATATGCGGGTCAGCGGCTGTACTGTGTTAAAAGAAATAGTAAGGTCCAACTGCATAGATTAAACAGTAAATATAACTTTTTCCGAAAAGAAAGATTGCCTCGGCCTTACACCAATCGATACACACAACCATTTATTAGGAAGTTTCAAGTATTAAGCTCCAGTAAAAGAAAATAAAAAATATAGGACGAAAATGTCTGCATACACACCCTATTATTAGACCGTCATCCAGACCTGTTCTATGTAGCTCGTACTACCGTCCCCCACAGTTGCATCCATTGGCCATAAGCTTCCTCACTATCACATGATGTAATATGAACACGATGCTCTGTAGATAACCTGTAAATAATTTTTTTGAATCTTTGCTCTGTTAAACGCACGATCATTCCGACAATTTTGAATAGCCCAAAGCACAAACTCCCACATGATTAGTATCGCAATATTATGCTACACCCCACCTAAGCAGTTACAAAACAAATTTGATATACTAGTAGGTGGCGGTACATTAAAAGACACATGTATTGTTCGCCACATAAGCCTGGCAAGTGGGCAATGAAATAAGTGTTGAATTGTTTCCTCATGGTCACATAAACAACACACTACCTTCACACCTACATTTTGCCAAATTACCCTTGGTAAGTGCATCTCTAACGCCAACCAGCAAACCTCCTCATGCTTTCGGATCGCGCTGCCCGGATAGCAGAAGCCATCCAACACAGGCATGTATCGGTTTGCGACGCGGTCCCGACTTGATTTCTCCTGCAAACCGGAGACAAATAGGGGGCAGGGGGAGGGGCTTTGCGGGTGTCCAGACCAATCCCACACCCGTTTCTGGCACCCCTGGCCCACCAAAACCCTTTCTACCTCGCCTGCGCGCATTCCTGCCCGGCGCCAGCTGCCCGTATTCATGCCACTGTACATTGGGTCGCCCAACATTGAGACGGCTCAGGGTGGACGCGACCTCTCACTACCTCCGCCGAGCTCCCGCGGAGCTTCACCACCTGCGACGCGTCTCCGGTGTCCGCGCATGTTCAATGCCGGAGACGCGTGACAGGACGGGACATGATGGATATCTACCACGCCTGTTCAATGTCGTTGTTTGTCCGTATGCCGCCACTAAGAAGACTCGCTGGCCGAGAAACCCACTTCGGTGCCGCGCATTGACGCACCCTGATGCCTCGCCTCACCGGGATCAGTTATTTAAAGGCGGCCACACCCAGCTCTCCAAACCACACTACAAGCCCCTCCCTCCCCATCCTCCTCCCTTGCACTGCATCTGCAATGACCGCGGGCGGTGAAGCTCCGTGGGAGAGCCTTTCCATGGAGATGAAGCACACCGTGGCCGTCCTTGCCGCCGCATGGCAAAGCCGTCGTGCCAGGAAGATCGAGGCCGGCTTGCCGGCCAGCTCGCCCGAGGTCTCCGACGACAAGGACAACACCATGATGGACTCCGACAACACCACCCTACTCCCGCGCCTCCTATGCACGCGCGGCTTCACCATGGAGCAGGTGAAGGAGCACTACAATGCCGCCATGGCAGAGGTGCAGCCCGCGTCGGTGCCTTTATTGGTGTTCCAGTAGGCGCAGGAGGAACATCGGTACAACCTGTTCCTCCTGGAGCAGCATCGGCTGACGGAGAGCCAGATCTACGGCGAGCGGGCGATCGAGGAGGCCATGGCCTCGGCGAACCCCAACTTCATCGTGGAGCAGCGTGCCATCTACGTTGTCATCTGCGCTTAAGCCGTCGCTCGCTAGGAAGCATCTTCCGCGGAGGCGCAGTTCCAGGCAATCGCTAACGAGAACAACGCCAGCTGTGCCTCCTACACGCCGCCAACGAACCATCAGGTGCCCGATGGGACGACAACAGTGTTGGCGCCACCATTTCCATCGTGAACCTAACGTCCACCAGTGACGGATAGGTCACAGACTCCTCCGAGAATGAGTAGGTCACAGGAGGCGGCAGGGCTTGTGTCCAAGTGGGCCGGTCCATCTCCCATGTTCTAATCTTCCTCGCCAGAGACCGTACCTTCACTTCATCAGTCTTATCGTTGGTGCTCATAGAGACGGCGGATGGAGGACGACATGGGCTTGGACGCCGACGGCCGCCGCTGTAGAATAGGTTTAGGGTTGGGTCACTTTTTTTGTTCTAAATGTTCGAAATGTAACGAAAATCCGTCGTGATTGTATCAAATCCGTCATGTTTATGTGAAATTCGGCCTTGTTTGCGCGAATCTCGTCCGGTTTGTTGAAAAGAGTTTGAAATGTATGCGGCTATGGTCGGATGGCAGCCTCCCGCATCCATGTC
>NC_041389.1:424438553-424440310 GCF_002162155.2 Triticum dicoccoides
GTCCACGGACGGATGCAGGAGGAAATTTGCTGGTTACCGTTGGAGATGCCCTAAGGATCACACCCTTATGTACAAACCATGTTAAATCTAAATCTTTAGAAGAGACTTTGGTTTTCGATATATGAAGTGACCGAATAACCGGTTCAGTATAAATCAAGTCCATGTACATGGTTAGTGAGAATTCATCCTAGCCAATGGGCTTAAAGAGTTACCAATAGTTTTGAAGATGGGTTAGTGAGAATTCATCCTAGCCAATGGGCTTAAATGTGTGATGGTGTCATGCCTCTTCCCAGGTTTAGATATGGAGGACAGAAGAGGACCAACAGCAGTAGGGTGGCCCATGCCCACTACTCAACGTCTACCGACAATCCGAAATGCATTACCACCTTGAAGGAGACGAAGAATCCTCTCCGGATTGGACTAACCAACCATGGTTAGCTACCAAACGTAGCATAGGACAACTCTTTGGAGAGAGGGAGGGGGCAAGAGTGGACGTTGATCAACATTAGCATTAGACTTACTTGCAACAGCCATAAATATAGCAAGCACTCCTTGGATAAGATAGTCATGGCCGCAAAAGAAACTAGACTCGCCTCTTCACCAACCGAAAATAGACGTAGCTACAGCAAATTCAGGTCTATGGCTCTAAAGATCCTTAGCCACATGCATATCATCCTCCTTGCGCTATGCCTCAGTCAGAGCCATTTCTCCAGTAGCCAATTTATCCTCCTTGCGCTTCAATTCCAACTGTCTAGCCTCATCCGCCTTACACTCTTCCATTTCGCGCCTACCCTCAATACAAAGTCTTTCCTCTTGCCTTGTTCTCCCTTCGGCCATCCTATCCTCTTCACACCGCCATTCCTCAGACCTCTGTCATTGATTCTCATCCCATCTTCCGTCACCATCTATTCTCCCATACCCATCAGATCTACCCCTCTCCCTCCCCGCAAGCTCACCATATGGCGGGAAGCGAGGAGGCAGCGATGGTCGGCAGCATCAACAATTGGATTCTCCATGTACCGGCTTGCAACATAAGCAAGCCATCATGATCAAAAACCATCATCTCTTTAGCAAACCACAATGTGGCAAACCTTGTTGACCATTTTGAAATCACATTCTCCCCAGCCTCCTATAATGGTTGAGAATACACATGATTCACAACCATCACAGGAGTAGAAATCCCACAAGCTTGCTGCAACTTAAACTCATGCTTCTGGGAAAACACATTCTCAGAGCACCTGTTATGGCAGGTAGGTATAATCCCCTTAATCTGATATCACGAGACTGAAGCTTACCCAATAGATTTTCAGAAATTGCTAAGAGAGGATGCAAAGGATCATTCTCCGCACATTTTGTAACATGATCCTCATGCTTAACATTAGATTGATCATCATACACACCTACATTCAATCTTATCTCCTCCTCCCCTTCTTGAAGATAGCCATAGGACCCGCTTGGCCAACACAACCAACAATCCAGATGGGGATCCTGCAACTTAACATCCTGATTCACTGACGACAAATGTGAAGGATCTATCACCACCGAGGTAGGAAAGCTAGCCCCCCCTTGCCAACATGTATGCCTATTGGAGAAAGTTGAAACCCTAGGTACATCAACCCTAGAAACACATGATCCATGAGGACTACCCTTGTTGATGAGATAGTTGTGATGAGCATCATCTAACCTCCATCGGCTCCCTTCCATGACAGAAATCCAACCACCTTTCCCTCCTTGCCAGAATCGAAGACATGTCCCTT
>NC_041389.1:424440570-424485131 GCF_002162155.2 Triticum dicoccoides
ATGTACTTGAATTCTATTCCGCTTCCATCTCCTTATGTCGATAGATCTGAGCAAGCTTCATGGCCAGTGGGATGTTATCATACGCCTCCTCCCGCCTAATGATGTTGTGAATCCTGCGAAGTCTCGCCGCTAGCGGCAGGTGGCTTGGCGGCATGGGCTTCCCCAAATCCTCCATGGGGTCCGAGATCGGATCCCCCTCTTCATGATCTCCCATCGATATTGGAAAAGATGGAGAGATGTTATGGTCATTTCCCTTGGGGAGATGGCGATAGACGACATCTCGATAAGACGCGGCGCGACACGGTGGCGTGGCAAGCTCGGTCAACGGACAGATCTGCGGTGGCAGTGGCGGCAGCGGTCGGTCGGGTAGAGAGTGGAGAGCGTGGGTTCGGCCGCTAGAGCGTGCATACCGGTTTGGCCCCCGATCTTTTTTTTAATAACAAAATCATAAATAAACATAGCTCCTCCTACGAAAGAAAATTACAACACAGTACTCACACGAACAAAATGTGCACTTATAATAAGAATGCAAATGTGAAATGTTTAGTACATTGGTGAAAATAAATCAAGAAAAAGTAGTCAGCGAGTAACGAGTTCGTCACGAAGAAAAACTCAAATCCTCCGCGCCTTTCGTCCAAACCGGCACGGCCCTTAGAGGAACGGCGAGCTCTAGCGCGGCGCCAAACCGGTCGCTGAGATCAACATCACCCGGCACCATCCCATCCGGCAGCCTCCATTCGAACTCGTGGAGCAGCGATGCCAACACCATGGGCACGACCGTCACGGCCAGCGGCATCCCTGGGCACGCTCTCCGCCCCGATCCGAACGGTATGAACTCGAACGCCCTCCCACGGAAGTCCACCTCCCTGTCCAAGAACCTCTCCGGCATGAATACCTCCGGCTCGGCCCACACCTCGGGGTCCCTTCCGATGGCCCACACGTTGATCAGGACACGGGCGCCCTTCGGCACAGAGAAGCCGCCGAGCGTCACGCCGGTCTCCGACACCTCGTGCGGCAGCAGCAGCGGCGCTGGGGGGTGCAGCCGCATCGTTTCCTTCATCACGGCCTGGAGGTACGGGAGGTTGGCGAGGTCACCTTCCTCTGCGTTGCCGGATCCGAACGCTTCCCTGAGCTCGGCGCGCGCCTTCGCCATCTTGGTCGGGTTGCGGAGCAGCTCCGCCATCGCCCACTCTACCGTGGTCGTGGTCGTGTGGCTCCCAGCGATGAACAGATCCTGGTTCATGACAGCAAGATTAATTACTACGGTTACAGCTTTAATTTCGTGAGTCGTGGATCGTCTCGGAAGATGTGACGTACCGTTAGGAGAGCTCGGATCACCGGCCGCTCGAGCTGGGACTTGGCGGGGAGCTCGAGCAGCGACTCCAGCAGGTCGCCGGGCTTCTCGGCGTTGTTCAACCGACGGTCTATGACAGCGTCGAAAAACTGATAGAATCTACTGAGATTCGCGGCGACCGCGCGGCGGCGGCGGCTGAGATCTAGCGAGCTGAGGAATGGGAAGAAGTCAGAGATGTTCGGCTTGGCCGTCTCCGCGCTAGAGTCTGCGATGAGCTCCATGAACTCTTGCCCGGACACCGACCCCAGCTCGACGACGTCCTCCGAGAACAGAGCGCTAGACAGCATGTTGAGCACGGCGCTGAACACAGGGAGCGCGACGCGCACCGGGCGCCCGGAGCACGCGTGCAAGTGGTCAACCAGCTCCCGGGCCTTGCGCTCCTGGATGGCGCGACTGGCGCGGAGCCGCCGGGACGTGAATAGCAGGGTGCTCGCCACGGTGCGCAGGTGCTTCCACAGCGGACTGGAGCTCGGGAGCCACACCATGGAGATGTCGCTGTGGCCCATGACGCTGGCGCTGTCGGGGACCCACCGGGAGGAGACGGCACCCTCCTTCTTGTGGAGCGCCTCGTGCGCCGTAGCCGGGGACGACAGCACGACGAGGCTCGCCATGCCGAGCCTCATCGACATGACGGGGCCGTAGGACGCCGACAGGCGAGCGAGCGAGCGGTGTAGCTCGCCGCTGCGGACCAGGTCCGGGATGTTGCCGATGACCGGGAACGAAGTTGGGCCCGGCGGCGGTGGCGGTGCAGGCGCACCGGCGGGGGGCTTCGTTGACTTGTGCCATAGGAGGCACAGCAGCGCGATACAGAGCAGCGAGATGCACGCTGACAAGGGTGTGGGCTCCATGACTGAATGACACACAAGATCTGAAGATGTATTTTGACTTGTAAGGTTTCGTTGCCAAGATTCCGAGCTATCTCAGTTACATATGTTTGCAAAATTGCACGATTTTGTGACATAAAAAGGTTGCACATAACTTGTTTCACAAGGTTCAAACATCCAAGTACTAAATTAAACATTTTCAATAGTTGCAAGTTGCAAAGCGTGCGCTGTTTCGATCAAGTTGGGAAAGAGAACATGAATTTGGCAATGCAGTTTTCTATTGCTTTGAGAAGTCGTGGAAGACAAGTTGAGTAAGTATTCGAGTTTTCTATGTTCCAACTTGGAGTGCAAATTTCTTAGATAAATGATGTATCTAGATTTGTCTCTATTAGCACACATAATTATATTTATACCATTTCAGTTAGGGCAACTCTAACCGATCCCCTATCCATTGTTAGAGGAGGATAAATTCGGTTTTCCTCTTCTAACATGCACCTAGCCGAACCCCAATAGCCGTTAGCAAAGGGCCGGCCCGGAGGCCCCCCCTAAGGTTTGCGATAGCCATGGCCCACGAGGTAGGGAGGCAGCAGGTTAGCTGGCGAGACGACACATGAGGAGCAGTAGCTGCATGTGACGCCCTCGATGCGGCTATATCTCCCACGTGTCGAAGCACGACTTAGAGGCATAACCGCATTGAAAGCAATGTCGCAAGTGAGGTAATCTTCACACAACCCATGTAATACATAAGGAAAAGAGATACATAGTTGGCTTACAATCGCCACTTCACACAATTACATGAATAAAGCATTACAACAACCAAATACAATCAGGGCCCGACTACGGAGCCTAAATAAAAGAAGAACCCCAAATGCGACAAAGGTCCCCGATCGACCCCAACTTTGCTCCACTACTGATCAACTAGAACGGAAACAACACAAAGGACAAGATCTTCATCGAGCTCCTCCTGAGCTTGGTTGCGTCATCTGTACGGACTCAACGGCACCTGCAAGCTGATTTTGGAAGTATCTGTGAGCCACGGGGACTCAGCAATCTCGCACCCGCGAGATCAAGACTATTTAAGCTTATAGGAAGGATGGAGTAATGAGGTGGAGCTGCAGCAAGCAACTAGCATATATGGTGGCTAACATACGCAAATGAGAGCGAGAAGAGAAGGCAAAGCACGGTCGATAATAGTATGATCAAGAAGTGACCCTATAGCAACCTACGTCAAGCATAACTCCAACACCGTGTTCACTTCCCGAACTCCGCCGGAAAGAGACCATCACGGTTACACACACGGTTGATGTATTTTAATTAAGGTCAACTTCAGGTTTTCTACAACCGGACATTAACAAATTCCCATCTGCCCATAACCGCGGGCACGGCTTTCGAAAGTTCAAATCCCTGCAGGGGTGTCCCAACTTAGCCCATCACAAGCTCTCACGGTCAACGAAGGAATAGACCTCCACCCGAGACACTCCGATCAGACTCGGTATCCCGGTACAACAAGACATTTCGACAGGGTAAAACTAAACCAGCAACACCGCCCGAATGTGCCGACAAATCCCGATAGGAGCTGCACATATCTCTTTCTCAGGGCACACTCAGATGAGCGCTCCATACAACTAAAACCAAACCTCGAGTTTCCCCGAGGGGGCGCTGCACAGGACTCTAGTTCGGACCAACACTTAGACAAGCACTGGCCCGGGGGGGTTAAGATAAAGATGACCCTCGGGATGCGCGACTCCCAAGGGAAAAAGGCTAGGTGGCAAATGGTAAAACCAATGTTGGGCATTGCTGGAAAAGCTTTACTTAAGGCGAACTGTCAAGGGGTTCCCATAATAGCCCAACCGCGTAAGGGACGCAAAATCCGGGAACATAACACCGATATAACGGAAACTAGGGCGGCAAGAGTGGAACAAAACACCAGGCATAAGGCCGAGCCTTCCACCCTTTACCAAGTATATAGATGCATTAATTAAGTAAGATATATTGTGATATCCCAACAAGCAAATAAATGTTCCAACAAGGAACGGTATCTCCATGTTCCAACAAGGAACAAACTTCAATCTTCACCTGCAACTAACAACGCTATAAGAGGGGCTGAGCAAAGCGGTAACATAGCCAATCAACGGTTTGCTAGGACAAGGTGGGTTAGAGGTTGAACATGGCAATTTGGGAGGCTGACAAGCAAGTGGTAGGCATCGTAGCATTGGCATGGCAAAAGAGCGAGCAAACTAGCATAGCAAAGATAGTAGTGATTTCGAGGGTATGATCATCTTGCCTGAGATCCCGCAAGGAAGAAGAACGAGTCCATGAAGAAGACAGACGGACGAAGTTGAACGAATCCTCACAACTCCGGAACGAAACCGAAGCTAACGAGAGAAGCAACCCGGAAAGAAACAAACAACATAGTAAACAAACATCACATAAACATGGCATGATGCGCAAACAAGTATGATGCATGTCCGGTTTAAATATGCATGGCATGGGAAAGTGCAACAAACAATACTACAAGTTAAGTGGAGCTCAATATGCAACGAGGTGCATGTTGACGGAACACCACATCAATTATTTAGTTATCTCTCGTTTAAGCTACCCAACAATATTAACTGTTGTTAAACATGGCAAGAGGTGAAGCATAATATAAACTATACCATCTAAACAATTTAAATGGGGCCGGATATAAAAACAACAAATCCGGTAAATCCCCATATGCATTTAGCAATTTAATGCAACAACAAGTTTAAACATTTTAATTGTTGTTATCATGATGCGGATGACATATACAAGTTTTATGCGATTTTATGAAAATGTTGACATGAGCATGTTATGAAGCATTTGGTCACCATGGCGGAACAAAAAGGGTGCCACGGCGGCGAAACAAAAATGGTGCCACGGCAACATTCTGGTCCCGATAGCTCATGGAGATACCGGTGCAAAAGGAAAAGTGATGAGAGCGTGACATCCGATAGAAGGTGGGGTGATCCCGGATACCGGGTTCCCACAAGATGGTGGCATGGCAACGAGGTGAAACATGCACGCGACAATTTCGGACACGGTGCAAACATAAGCATCTCATACAACACCTGCATTCAGTCCACGAACGGTGTCTCGGGGTTATACCTTCGAAGCGTGCGTTCGGGGCGGAACGCGTTTCGTAGAGGAAGTAGTCGTTCACGGGCCGTAGTGGAGGTAGTCGTACACGGCGTAGTGGAAGTCGTTGTACACGGCGACGGTAGATGGTACATCTTTTCGTAGATGAACTTGGCGATCCGAAGGGGTACTTGACGAAATCCACCTCGGATGTAGTCGTACACGTCGTAGTCGGACTTGACAAAAATCACACCGGCTGTAGTCGAAGTACTTGGCGTGCATCCACTATTGACCAACAGTGTACAGGAGGCAGCAAGGCATGGCCGGCTTGGTGTGCAACCAAAGATGGACTCCGGGCGTCGGGGTTGACTTGGCCACGACAAAGGCAGCAAGGCCAACGGGGCAGCCAGCTCGTCTTGGAGGGGAGCCCTATCGGACAGAGCAGCTTGAGGACATCGGCGGCTCACGAGGCACCAACAGCAGCAGGACGAGGCATGAAAAAATGACAGCACGGCAACCATGAAGGAGGCGCACGTGGTCGTGGTGGCTCGGGCAGAAGGCCACGGAGGAGCGACGGGGATGCAGACTAGGCAGGAGGCGGCGGAGACATGGCCACCGATGCGCGACCGTTTGGAGGTGGGGCGCCACGTAGCTGCGGCTGCTCCCAGCCGAAGCTCGGGCCTCCATGCCGTCGAGACGCGGCACAGGGAGATGGAAGGATGGATGGGCGCGACGGAGGGCAGCAGTCCGGCGACGGAGCAGAGGCAAAGCAGGGTCGAGGCAGGGGTGATGCGGAGGAGCTCGGCGTCCAGGGCGGCATCCATGGCGGGGCGGCGCTGAGTCGAGGCGCTCGGGCTGCAGGAGGCGAACGGCGGAGGGAGGCGATGGCGACGCGGGGGAGAAGGAAGGGCGAGGTGGAGGCACACAGGAGGGGAAGGAGGAGATCGAGGAGAGGGCCTCCTCTGGCGGCGCGAGGGAGGAGAGGGGGAGGGGATCGGCCGATGGGTGTGCGTGGGTGGCAGCAGAGGGGAACGAGGAGAGGAAGATGGCAGCGTGAGGGAGGAGATCGAGAGAGATCGAGAGGACGAGGGAGTCGGGCTAGCGGGGCTAGGGTTCGGTCGGTAGGGCGCCGGCTGGGCCTTAGAGGCCGGCGGCTGGGCCTGGGAGGTCCAAGAGGCCCAGGCTGTTGGGCTCCTTCTCTCTATCTCTTTAGCAGAAAAAAATAGAGAGCATTCAAAAGAATTAAAAGAAAAGGCCAAGAACAAGAAAAAATGGTGGGACATATTTTTAAGGCTTTACGGAATATTTCCAACCCAACAAAAATGGTTCCAACAAAATAGGAGAAGTTAAATCTAAAATTATTTAACTTGCACCGAAGGAGTTTGAATGGAGTCTAGACTTTAGGAGTAGCCAAAATGTTGAGATTTTTGGTGGAGCTCCGGAAGATGATGAAAGAATAAATGGCAAAGTTGGAGACCAAGAATTAAGATAATAAAGGCATTGGGATATTTTGCAAGTGTGTTAAGGTGATTTCCGAAACAATGGAATATTTAATATAGCTCCCTAATATTGGAGGATATGTTATAAAGAGAAGTCACCATGTGAGTCCCTCGATTTAAATGGATCGAAAAATCCATACAATTTATTTAGTTGAGGTTTTAAAAATTAATGATATGATGGCATGATGACATGATGCAATGCACATGATGTAAGGATGAATGCAACAAATAAAACAAATCACACGACGAAACTCGGAATAGCTGGAAGTCTTCTGGAGCGTCGGTCTCGGGGTGTTACAACACTCCACCACTACAAGAGGATCTCGTCCCGAGATCTAGAATGGCACCGGAGGGGCAACGGAAAAGAAAGAGAAGAGGTAAAACTAAGTTGCTTCTTTGACAAACGAGTGAAACCACAAACCTTGAAAAAGGTTAGGCCGTTTCGAGAAAAGAATACAACGGAGATGAACGAAGTTGAAAACACTCCATTAGAAAAGAGAGACAAAGAACATTGCGAAACCTTTGAGGTTGAAGGAAAGATATATATAGAAAACACTCCGGTTAAGGAAGGGGATCAAGGGAGACCAAATTCGGGTAGCACTCCGGTTAAAAGAAAGTAATTGAACAAGAACTTGATAAGGTGATAGAACTTGAAAAGAGGGCACGACACTCCGGTTAAATGGACAATCATGAAAAGAACATGATCTTGACACAACAAGAAGATGGGTTGAAGAGAACAACAACACGATGCCTCCGGAACGAAAGAATAGAAGTTGTATCGACGGAACAAAAGAACGGAGAAGAAAACAACATCTTCTACCTCCAATGAGCTTGAAAAGCATCTTAAAGAGAAGGGTCACACGGAGTTGTTGAAACAATCCACAACGAAAAGAATAAACTTGATATGGTCTTATGGAAAACATCTCAAATTATGAGGTGACAGCCTGCCACTCACGGGAAAAGAATTGATTGGATTAATATGACAAGGAGACGAGAAACTTATTCCGCCGGGAGGATAAATGAAGAACTTGGGTCATTTATAAGCACCATAGACAGCAACAAACCTTAGGGAAGGCTTTAGGTGGAATATAACCCAAGATAATTCCAACGAATAGGTTGATGGATTTAAAATATCTCATACTTGATAACTTGTGAATCACGAAGCAACGAAGGGGAATTATCAAGAAGGACATAATACCACCTCCAAAGATACGGTAGAAAGAAATTGCACTCCGGATAGCAAGATGAAGAATGCTTGAGTTCCTTAGAAAAGAATCTCGATGAACACTTGGAGAAGTGATATAAATCCTTGATGAACCATCATGCATAGCCTCCATGAAGAAACTCCGGTAACAAAAGAATAAAAAGAAAGAGAAATTGAAAACACAAGGTGAATCCTTGCAATGATTTAGATGGAGCTTCGCGACGAGATAATGCGGAAAACTTAGAACTCCGGAAGAAAGATGAACAACAAGCAGCCAAGAATTTATTCCTCCTGAACAAACTCTGAAGGAAAGGATTAATCACTTGGATGAAACCAGAATAAGAATTATGTTATGCGTATCCTTCACCAATTTAAATTGATGACAAGCAATGGATTTGGCATACTACTTATACTCGTAGGAAGGATTAAAAGAGATATATCAAAACTTGAGAAGGTCTTCAACGAACCACCGGTAGAATTGAAATAACAAATACATAGATATGATACACGAAGGAAGAAAACTCTTGAACGAACCACATGAAGAATTGAAAAGAACGAATAAAAGATAACGAATCACCGGAAGAATTGGAAAACGAATGAAGGTACTTGAGGCGATTTAGAAACATGAGAACGAAGAGATCATGAGCTGACTAGAGGGTATTCGATTGATGCACCGGCAAGATAGGAGAATGATAACTGACAGCTGAGAAAGAATAAACCTGAATGGATGGACTCCGGATGACAAACTGAGAAGACTCTTGAATTTTCTCCGGATAGTTGAAAAGAATTCTCACAATCGAAAACAATTATGAGAGGATGGCATAACGCTAGAACCATGAATCTCTGGAAGAACGGGCAAGATTTAAGAGGAACTCTTCTTCGGTCTTCAAAATTCGAGAATGACAACGAGAAACACCACCATGAATTATTGAGGCACACCGGAAGAATCAAAAGCGAAGAGGTTGAGCCAACTATAAAAAGAATTTGAAAGAACTTGGAGAAAAGTATTTGACTGATGATAACTCATCCTTACGTCAAACTTGGAGAAGAATTTAGGATAGCTCCGGGAAAATAAGAAGAGTCAGGTAAGATCCTGGAAAAAGACCTGTGGGTTAGGGCCCACTCAAAAGAAAACACCGTTGAACGATTTAAAAGAGAGGCTGCACCGGTTGAGTTAAATGGCTTGAATGAGGGAACATCCTCGAAAGAACTTGAACGAAAGTAGAGTGGAAACACGAATCTTCGAGATATCTTGAGCATTCCGGAATAACAAATAGCGAGAAGTAAAATGATAATGAGGTGCACCGGTATGAGAAGACATTGAAATGAGGAAAAAGGTATGATCAACAAAACTTGACTTGAATCCACCGGAGAAGAGAAAGGAATGAGGAATGACGAACTAGTAGAACATCTTCTTGAGAACCACCGGGTAAGAACATTGACGGAAAAGAATGGAGAAACTTCACAAGAATAAAAGGATACTTGATAAAGAAAATCTGGGTCCTCGAAGAAACAAAGGGAGGGAGGGTGGGAAAAACAAAGGCAACTGGAGATGGATGAAACGAACGCCGTTGAGAAGACTTGAGTTGATCTTGTAGATATTGAAATGATCAGATCCACTTGAAGAGAAGCACACCGGTTAAAAAGGATTGACAAAACAATCTCGATTATCATGACGGATTAGTATTCACATATGAATATCAGAAGACCATTTAGGAAAGGTATGGAATCAACACTTGACATTGAAGCAACTCAAATACCACAACTCAAAACAAAAACAAAAGGATTGGCTTGCAGAATAAGCCGGAACAAACATATGATAGAGATTTCGTCCGAAGTTTTCATGGTGGGGCCTACACGGGCTCGATCGTACAGCACCATCATGTACAAGGCAGTGCACATGACATACGAAGCGTCCCCGAGTCGGCATAGCCAAGGACTCTTTAAGACACAACGAGACCACTGTAAAACCAACCGTGAATAGGCGGACCACTAGACGTCGAACCCCAATTTCAAATCATACATCTGTCGGAAAGATATCCTAAGAGCTACTTGAATACCCACCTATGAAACCTCCGAAATTTTCCGGTTATGCAATCAGGTGTTGGGGATACAGGGGAAGCATAATATCTCACCCAAACTAACAAATCCTACATCCAGCTGTATCCATCCTTCAACACATAACCAAGAAACCTTCGGAAATCATCTACCTCAACCTTCGAAAATCATCCGTTATACAAGTTATGGCGATACTCCCGTACTCACCTCAGTACTGGGTTATCGGGGTTATCTCACCAACGAACTGCATAAAAGAGATTTTCGATGTCGGCGTACTAAACTCAGGTATTCCAGAACTGCAACGATAAAATTATGACGACAACACCTCAGAGCTCAACTCCCCGGGACACTTCCACAAAACCCCTGACAGGAGGCACCAAGACAATGTTCTCATCATAAAACCATCGGAACGATTCCAAGATACCCGCGTGATCCTAAAAAAAAAATTTGTGAAATTTGAGAAGAGAAGAGTCAAAACTCTACGTCAGGATGCCTTACCAGAGCGATGAGGAGACTGGGAAGTAAAAATAATTCCTAACTCTCCGATATATAATTCCTAAATGACTCAAAACATTTTTTCTATACACAACTCGGCCACTAATAACGATCAAGCAATGGGGCTCCTAAGGTCGGGGAAGGCTCTGATTACCAACTTGTAACGCCCTCGATGCGGCTATATCTCCCACGTGTCGAAGCACGACTTAGAGGCATAACCGCATTGAAAGCAATGTCGCAAGTGAGGTAATCTTCACACAACCCATGTAATACATAAGGAAAAGAGATACATAGTTGGCTTACAATCGCCACTTCACACAATTACATGAATAAAGCATTACAACAACCAAATACAATCAGGGCCCGACTACGGAGCCTAAATAAAAGAAGAACCCCAAATGCGACAAAGGTCCCCGATCGACGCCAACTGGGCTCCACTACTGATCAACTAGAACGGAAACAACACAAAGGACAAGATCTTCATCGAGCTCCTCCTGAGCTTGGTTGCGTCATCTGTACGGACTCAACGGCACCTGCAAGCTGGTTTTGGAAGTATCTGTGAGCCACGGGGACTCAGCAATCTCGCACCCGCGAGATCAAGACTATTTAAGCTTATAGGAAGGATGGAGTAATGAGGTGGAGCTGCAGCAAGCAACTAGCATATATGGTGGCTAACATACGCAAATGAGAGCGAGAAGAGAAGGCAAAGCACGGTCGATAAAAGTATGATCAAGAAGTGATCCTATAGCAACCTACGTCAAGCATAACTCCAACACCGTGTTCACTTCCCGGACTCCGCCGGAAAGAGACCATCACGGTTACACACACGGTTGATGTATTTTAATTAAGGTCAACTTCAGGTTTTCTACAACCGGACATTAACAAATTCCCATCTGCCCATAACCGCGGGCACGGCTTTCGAAAGTTCAAATCCCTGCAGGGGTGTCCCAACTTAGCCCATCACAAGCTCTCACGGTCAACGAAGGAATAGACCTCCACCCGAGACACTCCGATCAGACTCGGTATCCCGGTACAACAAGACATTTCGACAGGGTAAAACTAAACCAGCAACACCGCCCGAATGTGCCGACAAATCCCGATAGGAGATGCACATATCTCTTTCTCAGGGCACACTCAGATGAGCGCTCCATACAACTAAAACCAAACCTCGAGTTTCCCCGAGGGGGCGCTGCACAGGACTCTAGTTCGGACCAACACTTAGACAAGCACTGGCCCGGGGGGGTTAAGATAAAGATGACCCTCGGGATGCGCGACTCCCAAGGGAAAAAGGCTAGGTGGCAAATGGTAAAACCAATGTTGGGCATTGCTGGAAAAGCTTTACTTAAGGCGAACTGTCAAGGGGTTCCCATAATAGCCCAACCGCGTAAGGGACGCAAAATCCGGGAACATAACACCGATATAACGGAAACTAGGGCGGCAAGAGTGGAACAAAACACCAGGCATAAGGCCGAGCCTTCCACCCTTTACCAAGTATATAGATGCATTAATTAAGTAAGATATATTGTGATATCCCAACAAGCAAATAAATGTTCCAACAAGGAACGGTATCTCCATGTTCCAACAAGGAACAAACTTCAATCTTCACCTGCAACTAACAACGCTATAAGAGGGGCTGAGCAAAGCGGTAACATAGCCAATCAACGGTTTGCTAGGACAAGGTGGGTTAGAGGTTGAACATGGCAATTTGGGAGGCTGACAAGCAAGTGGTAGGCATCGTAGCATTGGCATGGCAAAAGAGCGAGCAAACTAGCATAGCAAAGATAGTAGTGATTTCGAGGGTATGATCATCTTGCCTGAGATCCCGCAAGGAAGAAGAACGAGTCCATGAAGAAGACAGACGGACGAAGTCGAACGAATCCTCACAACTCCGGAACGAAACCGAAGCTAACGAGAGAAGCAACCCGGAAAGAAACAAACAACATAGTAAACAAACATCACATAAACATGGCATGATGCGCAAACAAGTATGATGCAAGTCCGGTTTAAATATGCATGGCATGGGAAAGTGCAACAAACAATACTACAAGTTAAGTGGAGCTCAATATGCAACGAGGTGCATGTTGACGGAACACCACATCAATTATTTAGTTATCTCTCGTTTAAGCTACCCAACAATATTAACTGTTGTTAAACATGGCAAGAGGTGAAGCATAATATAAACTATACCATCTAAACAATTTAAATGGGGCCGGATATAAAAACAACAAATCCGGTAAATCCCCATATGCATTTAGCAATTTAATGCAACAACAAGTTTAAACATTTTAATTGTTGTTATCATGATGCGGATGACATATACAAGTTTTATGCGATTTTATGAAAATGTTGACATGAGCATGTTATGAAGCATTTGGTCACCATGGCGGAACAAAAAGGGTGCCACGGCGGCGAAACAAAAATGGTGCCACGGCAACATTCCGGTCCCGATAGCTCATGGAGATACCGGTGCAAAAGGAAAAGTGACGAGAGTGTGACATGCGATAGAAGGTGGGGTGATCCCGGATACCGGGTTCCCACAAGATGGTGGCATGGCAACGAGGTGAAACATGCACGTGACAATTTCAGACACGGTGCAAACATAAGCATCTCATACAACACCTGCATTCGGTCCACGAACGGCGTCTCGGGGTTATACCTTCGAAGCGTGCGTTCGGGGCGGAACGCGTTTCGTAGAGGAAGTAGTCGTTCACGGGCCGTAGTGGAGGTAGTCGTACACGGCGTAGTGGAAGTCGTTGTACACGGCGACGGTAGATGGTACATCTTTTCGTAGATGAACTTGGCGATCCGAAGGGGTACTTGACGAAATCCACCTCGGATGTAGTCGTACACGTCGTAGTCGGACTTGACAAAAATCACACCGGCTGTAGTCGAAGTACTTGGCATGCATCCACTGTTGACCAACAGTGTACAGGAGGCAGCAAGGCATGGCCGACTTGGTGTGCAACCAAAGATGGACTCTGGGCGTCTGGGTTGACTTGGCCATGACAAAGGCAGCAAGGCCAACGGGGCAGCCAGCTCGTCTTGGAGGGGAGCCCTATCGGACAGAGCAGCTCGAGGACATCGGCGGCTCACGAGGCACCAACAGCAGCAGGACGAGGCATGAAAAAATGACAGCACGGCAACCATGAAGGAGGCGCACGTGGTCGTGGTGGCTCGGGCAGAAGGCCACGGAGGAGCGACGGGGATGCAGACTAGGCAGGAGGCGGCGGAGACATGGCCATCGATGCGCGACCGTTTGGAGGTGGGGCGCCACGTAGCTGCGGCTGCTCCCAGCCGAAGCTCGGGCCTCCATGCCGTCGAGACGCGGCACAGGGAGATGGAAGGATGGATGGGCGCGACGGAGGGCAGCAGTCCGGCGATGGAGCAGAGGCAAAGCAGGGTCGAGGCAGGGGTGATGCGGAGGAGCTCGGCGTCCAGGGCGGCATCCATGGCGGGGCGGCGCTGAGTCGAGGCGCTCGGGCTGCAGGAGGCGAACGGCGGAGGGAGGCGATGGCGACGCGGGGGAGAAGGAAGGGCGAGGTGGAGGCACACAGGAGGGGAAGGAGGAGATCGAGGAGAGGGCCTCCTCTGGCGGCGCGAGGGAGGAGAGGGGGAGGGGATCGGCCGATGGGTGTGCGTGGGTGGCAGCAGAGGGGAACGAGGAGAGGAAGATGGCGGCGTGAGGGAGGAGATCGAGAGAGATCGAGAGGACGAGGGAGTCGGGCTAGCGGGGCTAGGGTTCGGTCGGTAGGGCGCCGGCTGGGCCTTAGAGGCCGGCGGCTGGGCCTGGGAGGTCCAAGAGGCCCAGGCTGTTGGGCTCCTTCTCTCTATCTCTTTAGTAGAAAAAAAATAGAGAGCATTCAAAAGAATTAAAAGAAAAGGCCAAGAACAAGAAAAAATGGTGGGACATATTTGTAAGGCTTTACGGAATATTTCCAACCCAACAAAAATGGTTCCAACAAAATAGGAGAAGTTAAATCTAAAATTATTTAACTTGCACCGAAGGAGTTTGAATGGAGTCTAGACTTTAGGAGTAGCCAAAATGTTGAGATTTTTGGTGGAGCTCCAGAAGATGATGAAAGAATAAATGGCAAAGTTGGAGACCAAGAATTAAGATAATAAAGGCATTGGGATATTTTGCAAGTGTGTTAAGGTGATTTCCGAAACAATGGAATATTTAATATAGCTCCCTAATATTGGAGGATATGTTATAAAGAGAAGTCACCATGTGAGTCCCTCGATTTAAATGGATCGAAAAATCCATACAATTTATTTAGTTGAGGTTTTAAAAATTAATGATATGATGGCATGATGACATGATGCAATGCACATGATGTAAGGATGAATGCAACAAATAAAACAAATCACACGACGAAACTCGGAATAGCTGGAAGTCTTCTGGAGCGTCGGTCTCGGGGTGTTACAACACTCCACCACTACAAGAGGATCTCGTCCCGAGATCTAGAATGGCACCGGAGGGGCAACGGAAAAGAAAGAGAAGAGGTAAAACTAAGTTGCTTCTTTGACAAACGAGTGAAACCACAAACCTTGAAAAAGGTTAGGCCGTTTCGAGAAAAGAATACAACGGAGATGAACGAAGTTGAAAACACTCCATTAGAAAAGAGAGACAAAGAACATTGCGAAACCTTTGAGGTTGAAGGAAAGATATATATAGAAAACACTCCGGTTAAGGAAGGGGATCAAGGGAGACCAAATTCGGGTAGCACTCCGGTTAAAAGAAAGTAATTGAACAAGAACTTGATAAGGTGATAGAACTTGAAAAGAGGGCACGACACTCCGGTTAAATGGACAATCATGAAAAGAACATGATCTTGACACAACAAGAAGATGGGTTGAAGAGAACAACAACACGATGCCTCCGGAACGAAAGAATAGAAGTTGTATCGACGGAACAAAAGAACGGAGAAGAAAACAACATCTTCTACCTCCAATGAGCTTGAAAAGCATCTTAAAGAGAAGGGTCACACGGAGTTGTTGAAACAATCCACAACGAAAAGAATAAACTTGATATGGTCTTATGGAAAACATCTCAAATTATGAGGTGACAGCCTGCCACTCACGGGAAAAGAATTGATTGGATTAATATGACAAGGAGACGAGAAACTTATTCCGCCGGGAGGATAAATGAAGAACTTGGGTCATTTATAAGCACCATAGACAGCAACAAACCTTAGGGAAGGCTTTAGGTGGAATATAACCCAAGATAATTCCAATGAATAGGTTGATGGATTTAAAATATCTCATACTTGATAACTTGTGAATCACGAAGCAACGAAGGGGAATTATCAAGAAGGACATAATACCACCTCCAAAGATACGGTAGAAAGAAATTGCACTCCGGATAGCAAGATGAAGAATGCTTGAGTTCCTTAGAAAAGAATCTCGATGAACACTTGGAGAAGTGATATAAATCCTTGATGAACCATCATGCATAGCCTCCATGAAGAAACTCCGGTAACAAAAGAATAAAAAGAAAGAGAAATTGAAAACACAAGGTGAATCCTTGCAATGATTTAGATGGAGCTTCGCGACGAGATAATGCGGAAAACTTAGAACTCCGGAAGAAAGATGAACAACAAGCAGCCAAGAATTTATTCCTCCTGAACAAACTCTGAAGGAAAGGATTAATCACTTGGATGAAACCAGAATAAGAATTATGTTATGCGTATCCTTCACCAATTTAAATTGATGACAAGCAATGGATTTGGCATACTACTTATACTCGTAGAAAGGATTAAAAGAGATATATCAAAACTTGAGAAGGTCTTCAACGAACCACCGGTAGAATTGAAATAACAAATACATAGATATGATACACGAAGGAAGAAAACTCTTGAACGAACCACAGGAAGAATTGAAAAGAACGAATAAAAGATAACGAATCACCGGAAGAATTGGAAAACGAATGAAGGTACTTGAGGCGATTTAGAAACATGAGAACGAAGAGATCATGAGCTGACTAGAGGGTATTCGATTGATGCACCGGCAAGATAGGAGAATGATAACTGACAGCTGAGAAAGAATAAACCTGAATGGATGGACTCCGGATGACAAACTGAGAAGACTCTTGAATTTTCTCCGGATAGTTGAAAAGAATTCTCACAATCGAAAACAATTATGAGAGGATGGCATAACGCTAGAACCATGAATCTCTGGAAGAACGGGCAAGATTTAAGAGGAACTCTTCTTCGGTCTTCAAAATTCGAGAATGACAACGAGAAACACCACCATGAATTATTGAGGCACACCGGAAGAATCAAAAGCGAAGAGGTTGAGCCAACTATAAAAAGAATTTGAAAGATCTTGGAGAAAAGTATTTGACTGATGATAACTCATCCTTACGTCAAACTTGGAGAAGAATTTAGGATAGCTCCGGGAAAATAAGAAGAGTCAGGTAAGATCCTGGAAAAGGACCTGTGGGTTAGGGCCCACTCAAAAGAAAACACCATTGAACGATTTAAAAGAGAGGCTGCACCGGTTGAGTTAAATGGCTTGAATGAGAAAACATCCTCGAAAGAACTTGAACGAAAGTAGAGTGGAAACACGAATCTTCGAGATATCTTGAGCATTCCGGAATAACAAATAGCGAGAAGTAAAATGATAATGAGGTGCACCGGTATGAGAAGACATTGAAATGAGGAAAAAGGTATGATCAACAAAACTTGACTTGAATCCACCGGAGAAGAGAAAGGAATGAGGAATGACGAACTAGTAGAACATCTTCTTGAGAACCACCGGGTAAGAACATTGACGGAAAAGAATGGAGAAACTTCACAAGAATAAAAGGATACTTGATAAAGAAAATCTGGGTCCTCGAAGAAACAAAGGGAGGGAGGGTGGGAAAAACAAAGGCAACTGGAGATGGATGAAACGAACGCCGTTGAGAAGACTTGAGTTGATCTTGTAGATATTGAAATGATCATATCCACTTGAAGAGAAGCACACCGGTTAAAAAGGATTGACAAAACAATCTCGATTATCATGACGGATTAGTATTCACATATGAATATGAGAAGACCATTTAGGAAAGGTATGGAATCAACACTTGACATTGAAGCAACTCAAATACCACAACTCAAAACAAAAACAAAAGGATTGGCTTGCAGAATAAGCCGGAACAAACATATGATAGAGATTTCGTCCGAAGTTTTCGTGGTGGGGCCTACACGGGCTCGATCGTACAGCACCATCATGTACAAGGCAGTGCACATGACATACGAAGCGTCCCCGAGTCGGCATAGCCAAGGACTCTTTAAGACACAACGAGACCACTGTAAAACCAACCGTGAATAGGCGGACCACTAGACGTCGAACCCCAATTTCAAATCATACATCTGTCGGAAAGATATCCTAAGAGCTACTTGAATACCCACCTATGAAACCTCCGAAATTTTCCGGTTATGCAATCAGGTGTTGGGGATACAGGGGAAGCATAATATCTCACCCAAACTAACAAATCCTACATCCAGCTGTATCCATCCTTCAACACATAACCAAGAAACCTTCGGAAATCATCTACCTCAACCTTCGAAAATCATCCGTTATACAAGTTATGGCGATACTCCCGTACTCACCTCAGTACTGGGTTATCGGGGTTATCTCACCAACGAACTGCATAAAAGAGATTTTCGATGTCGGCGTACTAAACTCAGGTATTCCAGAACTGCAACGATAAAATTATGACGACAACACCTCAGAGCTCAACTCCCCGGGACACTTCCACAAAACCCCTGACAGGAGGCACCAAGACAATGTTCTCATCATAAAACCATCGGAACGATTCCAAGATACCCGCGTGATCCTAAAAAAAAATTTGTGAAATTTGAGAAGAGAAGAGTCAAAACTCTACGTCAGGATGCCTTACCAGAGCGATGAGGAGACTGGGAAGTAAAAATAATTCCTAACTCTCTGATATATAATTCCTAAATGACTCAAAACATTTTTTCTAGACACAACTCGGCCACTAATAACGATCAAGCAATGGGGCTCCTAAGGTCGGGGAAGGCTCTGATTACCAACTTGTAACGCCCTCGATGCGGCTATATCTCCCACGTGTCGAAGCACGACTTAGAGGCATAACCGCATTGAAAGCAATGTCGCAAGTGAGGTAATCTTCACACAACCCATGTAATACATAAGGAAAAGAGATACATAGTTGGCTTACAATCGCCACTTCACACAATTACATGAATAAAGCATTACAACAACCAAATACAATCAGGGCCCGACTACGGAGCCTAAATAAAAGAAGAACCCCAAATGCGACAAAGGTCCCCGATCGACCCCAACTGGGCTCCACTACTGATCAACTAGAACGGAAACAACACAAAGGACAAGATCTTCATCGAGCTCCTCCTGAGCTTGGTTGCGTCATCTGTACGGACTCAACGGCACCTGCAAGCTGGTTTTGGAAGTATCTGTGAGCCACGGGGACTCAGCAATCTCGCACCCGCGAGATCAAGACTATTTAAGCTTATAGGAAGGATGGAGTAATGAGGTGGAGCTGCAGCAAGCAACTAGCATATATGGTGGCTAACATACGCAAATGAGAGCGAGAAGAGAAGGCAAAGCACGGTCGATAAAAGTATGATCAAGAAGTGATCCTATAGCAACCTACGTCAAGCATAACTCCAACACCGTGTTCACTTCCCGGACTCCGCCGGAAAGAGACCATCACGGTTACACACACGGTTGATGTATTTTAATTAAGGTCAACTTCAGGTTTTCTACAACCGGACATTAACAAATTCCCATCTGCCCATAACCGCGGGCACGGCTTTCGAAAGTTCAAATCCCTGCAGGGGTGTCCCAACTTAGCCCATCACAAGCTCTCACGGTCAACGAAGGAATAGACCTCCACCCGAGACACTCCGATCAGACTCGGTATCCCGGTACAACAAGACATTTCGACAGGGTAAAACTAAACCAGCAACACCGCCCGAATGTGCCGACAAATCCCGATAGGAGATGCACATATCTCTTTCTCAGGGCACACTCAGATGAGCGCTCCATACAACTAAAACCAAACCTCGAGTTTCCCCGAGGGGGCGCTGCACAGGACTCTAGTTCGGACCAACACTTAGACAAGCACTGGCCCGGGGGGGTTAAGATAAAGATGACCCTCGGGATGCGCGACTCCCAAGGGAAAAAGGCTAGGTGGCAAATGGTAAAACCAATGTTGGGCATTGCTGGAAAAGCTTTACTTAAGGCGAACTGTCAAGGGGTTCCCATAATAGCCCAACCGCGTAAGGGACGCAAAATCCGGGAACATAACACCGATATAACGGAAACTAGGGCGGCAAGAGTGGAACAAAACACCAGGCATAAGGCCGAGCCTTCCACCCTTTACCAAGTATATAGATGCATTAATTAAGTAAGATATATTGTGATATCCCAACAAGCAAATAAATGTTCCAACAAGGAACGGTATCTCCATGTTCCAACAAGGAACAAACTTCAATCTTCACCTGCAACTAACAACGCTATAAGAGGGGCTGAGCAAAGCGGTAACATAGCCAATCAACGGTTTGCTAGGACAAGGTGGGTTAGAGGTTGAACATGGCAATTTGGGAGGCTGACAAGCAAGTGGTAGGCATCGTAGCATTGGCATGGCAAAAGAGCGAGCAAACTAGCATAGCAAAGATAGTAGTGATTTCGAGGGTATGATCATCTTGCCTGAGATCCCGCAAGGAAGAAGAACGAGTCCATGAAGAAGACAGACGGACGAAGTCGAACGAATCCTCACAACTCTGGAACGAAACCGAAGCTAACGAGAGAAGCAACCCGGAAAGAAACAAACAACATAGTAAACAAACATCACATAAACATGGCATGATGCGCAAACAAGTATGATGCATGTTCGGTTTAAATATGCATGGCATGGGAAAGTGCAACAAACAATACTACAAGTTAAGTGGAGCTCAATATGCAACGAGGTGCATGTTGACGGAACACCACATCAATTATTTAGTTATCTCTCGTTTAAGCTACCCAACAATATTAACTGTTGTTAAACATGGCAAGAGGTGAAGCATAATATAAACTATACCATCTAAACAATTTAAATGGGGCCGGATATAAAACAACAAATCCGGTAAATCCCCATATGCATTTAGCAATTTAATGCAACAACAAGTTTAAACATTTTAATTGTTGTTATCATGATGCGGATGACATATACAAGTTTTATGCGATTTTATGAAAATGTTGACATGAGCATGTTATGAAGCATTTGGTCACCATGGCGGAACAAAAAGGGTGCCACGGCGGCGAAACAAAAATGGGGGCACGGCAACATTCCGATCCCGATAGCTCATGGAGATACCGGTGCAAAAGGAAAAGTGACGAGAGCGTGACATGCGATAGAAGGTGGGGTGATCCCGGATACCGGGTTCCCACAAGATGGTGGCATGGCAACGAGGTGAAACATGCACGTGACAATTTCGGACACGGTGCAAACATAAGCATCTCATACAACACCTGCATTCGGTCCACGAACGGCGTCTCGGGGTTATACCTTCGAAGCGTGCGTTCGGGGCGGAACGCATTTCGTAGAGGAAGTAGTCGTTCACGGGCCGTAGTGGACGTAGTCGTACACGGCGTAGTGGAAGTCGTTGTACACGGTGACGGTAGATGGTACATCTTTTCGTAGATGAACTTGGCGATCCGAAAGGGTACTTGACGAAATCCACCTCGGATGTAGTCGTACACGTCGTAGTCGGACTTGACAAAAATCACACCGGCTGTAGTCGAAGTACTTGGCATGCATCCACTGTTGACCAACAGTGTACAGGAGGCAGCAAGGCATGGCCGACTTGGTGTGCAACCAAAGATGGACTCTGGGCGTCTGGGTTGACTTGGCCACGACAAAGGCAGCAAGGCCAACGGGGCAGCCAGCTCGTCTTGGAGGGGAGCCCTATCGGACAGAGCAGCTCGAGGACATCGGCGGCTCACGAGGCACCAACAGCAGCAGGACGAGGCATGAAAAAATGACAGCACGGCAACCATGAAGGAGGCGCACGTGGTCGTGGTGGCTCGGGCAGAAGGCCACGGAGGAGCGACGGGGATGCAGACTAGGCAGGAGGCGGCGGAGACATGGCCATCGATGCGCGACCGTTTGGAGGTGGGGCGCCACGTAGCTGCGGCTGCTCCCAGCCGAAGCTCGGGCCTCCATGCCGTCGAGACGCGGCACAGGGAGATGGAAGGATGGATGGGCGCGACGGAGGGCAGCAGTCCGGCGACGGAGCAGAGGCAAAGCAGGGTCGAGGCAGGGGTGATGCGGAGGAGCTCGGCGTCCAGGGCGGCATCTATGGCGGGGCGGCGCTGAGTCGAGGCGCTCGGGCTGCAGGAGGTGAACGGCGGAGGGAGGCGATGGCGACGCGGGGGAGAAGGAAGGGCGAGGTGGAGGCACACAGGAGGGGAAGGAGGAGATCGAGGAGAGGGCCTCCTCTAGCGGCGCGAGGGAGGAGAGGGGGAGGGGATCGGCCGATGGGTGTGCGTGGGTGGCAGCAGAGGGGAACGAGGAGAGGAAGATGGCGGCGTGAGGGAGGAGATCGAGAGAGATCGAGAGGACGAGGGAGTCGGGCTAGCGGGGCTAGTGTTCGGTCGGTAGGGCGCCGGCTGGGCCTTAGAGGCCGGCGGCTAGGCCTGGGAGGTCCAAGAGGCCCAGGCTGTTGGGCTCCTTCTCTCTATCTCTTTAGCAGAAAAAAAATAGAGAGCATTCAAAAGAATTAAAAGAAAAGGCCAAGAACAAGAAAAAATGGTGGGACATATTTGTAAGGCTTTACGGAATATTTCCAACCCAACAAAAATGGTTCCAACAAAATAGGAGAAGTTAAATCTAAAATTATTTAACTTGCACCGAAGGAGTTTGAATGGAGTCTAGACTTTAGGAGTAGCCAAAATGTTGAGATTTTTGGTGGAGCTCCGGAATATGATGAAAGAATAAATGGCAAAGTTGGAGACCAAGAATTAAGATAATAAAGGCATTGGGATATTTTGCAAGTGTGTTAAGGTGATTTCCGAAACAATGGAATATTTAATATAGCTCCCTAATATTGGAGGATATGTTATAAAGAGAAGTCACCATGTGAGTCCCTTGATTTAAATGGATCGAAAAATCCATACAATTTATTCAGTTGAGGTTTTAAAAATTAATGATATGATGGCATGATGACATGATGCAATGCACATGATGCAAGGATGAATGCAACAAATAAAACAAATCACACGACGAAACTCGGAATAGCTGGAAGTCTTCTGGAGCGTCGGTCTCGGGGCGTTACACTGCAGTACGTATGTTCTGCTGTTTTCTTGCGATCACACAACATGCCGAGATTGGGCCTGGCCCTGCACACGGTCGCCCCCCCCCCCCCGGGTCGAACGCCCACGTCATTCCCCAATCGCCGTAGGGTCATCGCCGCCAGTGTCGCAGGGTAGAGACGGAGGAGCACGCCAGTAGGCTTGTCTTCAGATTCTGGTACGGATCCTGTTGCTTCTTTTTTATTGAATCCTCTAGGGCTGTATGGATTTTGAGATTTATACTCTTCCTTGCTCTAGGCGGAACAAACAGTTGTCACCGTGAACAGGATCTTCGCTTTGCAAGCGAAAATTAGGAGCCATGGTGTTGTTGTTTGATTACAACAATTAGGAGCATGGGATGATGTCTACTGAATTGGGATTAACCACTAAGTTGTGTCTAACTCTTTATGAATACGATTGGTTAACTAGATAATCAGTATTTTGGTTTTGTGCAGTGGTGCTGTGATGGCACTATCTCAAAGGCATTCATATGATTCTTCTCCATAGAAAAATTCATCTTAGATTTTTATGTATTTGGACCTGCATATGATAACAAGTAATGTAGTGAATTTATTGAAATTTCTATTCAATGATTTTCTCATATAGTTAATGAAATTTAACTCACTGCGTTCATTGTATGTAGGAGATGGTTCTAATTCTTCATCAAAAAGCAAAAATAATTGTCAAGAAGAACATTTATAAGGAGGCCCATGATGGGTTGATGATGGCCAGAGGTATGCATTGATGCCTATTGTTCTTGTCATACTACAAGAAGCATATGCATCTTTAAGATAGCAACATATTTGCGTAAACTGATGTGTGATCTGTAAATGTCCTAAGAGAGGTTTATATTAAGGGGCCCCGTGCTCTAGTTCCGCCCCGGGCCCTCAAAATCTCCGAACCACCCATGCGTTAGCGGAGGGTAAATTATCCTCCCTCGTGTATCCCACCCCTATTTTTACTCCGCCCCTACCGCTCGGTGCAAAGTCTCGCGCGTTGTGTCATCTCTCCCCCGCCACTGCCTCTTCACCAATGACCGCCCGCCGGCCCCGCCGCTACCGCGTTACCTCATTTGGCCTTTGCCGCCCTTATTCCAGACGCCCAACCTGTTCGTCCACCGTCGTTGTCACCGGAATCGAGGTGAAACACCATCGTCGTTAAGGGAGTCCTGGACTAGGGGGTCCTCGGGGTGTCGGCCCATCTCACGTGGGCCGGACTGTTGGGCCGCATCGTATCCGGATCGAAGACCTTTTGTGCCTTGGTGTGTACCCCAAGTCAAGATGGAAGATCCGGTCTTTCCTTGATGTAACCGTCTATCTGTAAACCCTAGCACCCCTGTTGTCTATATAAACCAGAGGGATTAGTCCATAGAGGCTAGGAGAACAATCACCATCCTACTAGTTAGGGTTTAGTTACTCTGATCTCGAGGTAGATCAACTCTGTAACCCCCATATACACAAGCAATATATTCAAGCAGGATGTGGGGTATTACCTCTTAGAGACGGCCCGAACTTGGGTAAATATCGTGTTCTACGTCCCTTGTTACCCATCGATCCAAGACCCACAGTTCGGGACCCCCTACCCGGGATCCGCCGGTTTTGACACCTACATTGGAGCTTTCATTGAGAGTTCCGTTGTCAGATCACCGAAGCATCGATGGTCACCGATGTCAGGGACGTCTTATCTCCTGGCCGGGCTCTTGCGCCCGGCGGCATTGAGCCGCATACTGATCCGTCCAGCCCCCCAGGCCAGGATGGGAGTTTCACCCTCGATCAAAAAATCAGGTTCGGGAGCCTAGAGTTCGCCGCCGATTGCCGGGGAGATCTTACTCTTGGTAAGTCGTTGTTTCCCCTTGGGAACCCATCGATCCCGACGCTTTGACTTCGGAGACGGAGACCGACGATGTACGAAACCTGGCCTTAGACCCGAATTCTGTCAATTCGTCGGTCGAACACCGTTTGGACACTGTCACGAACAAATCCGGAGCAGCCACACTTCGAATCAGCCCCGAACAGTCGGGAAGCTTGGACCCGCTGGACCTCTCGTCCGCAAACGATCTTCTAGATCAGATTCAGGCCATGGGAGTCTCCGATAGTCAATCCTTGGTCTACGACCGATTGGGCTCAAACCCGACAATAGGGAAATTCTCACCCCGCCTGTCACGCACCTCGTTGCCACCATTAAAGAATTGGCCGAAGGATCGCTATTGCCGAAGCTCAAAACAAGTTACGTCTGGATCAATAATCGGGCTTCAAGCCCCGAAGAAGGCCCAGAGCCAAACGCCGGTCCAAAACATGACTTCAAGTCCCCGACGCTGCCCGCTGACGGTGCGGATGTCGGACCCAACACGTGAAATGCTTCAGGGGTCATAGATACCCTCACTAGAGTTCCGGACATACAACTTGGGGCAATACGAAATCTTCTCCCACCCACCCCCCATGTCGCGTACTCCCCAGACAATTCGGGTCCACCGGACATCTGGGATTTGATGTACGTGAAGCAGCAGCCTGGAGAGACGGTCCACCACTACTGGGCTAGATTCCTCTTAGTAAAAGAATAAATCACAAGCTACCGTGACCAAGACATAATTATGGCCTTTCGGTCTAATTGTTGAGACTAAGGGATTCTAAACACCCTCGCTCGTCGACACATGCAAAGCCTCACCGATCTATCGGACCTGGTACGCAAATATTGCGCCGTGGAGAGAACCTGGAAGGAACAGCAAATGCGTGTGGAGTCAAATCACGCCGAATAGTCAAGCGCAATCCGGGACAAGCGTGCATGCGCACAGCAGTCGCCCGAGCATGAGCCCGCTGAAAAAAGAAACATATCCCTCACCGGATCCAGATCGGTCCTGGACGAGCTACTGGACAAGCTATGTCCCATACACTCGACCATGTTAAACGCAAACTCAACTCATAGGCTTCGAACTTGTTGGGTTGTTAGACAGGTTGCCAAGAGTGGTGAAGCAATACTCCGCCTTCAAACTCCCAGTAGAGGATCAGAAACACCCTCACTCAATGACAATAGTGTCCTAACAATCTATGAAACTTTCTCCTTGAATAATCAGAGAAAAAGAGCCCTGTGAGAACTCAGTCAAGTCCACCAGGTCACAACATCAAGCTCCTGGACGGACACCCCGATCACCTTCGATGCGGAGGATGAACCAAGGGCGCGAACCAGCCGAGCACCTGCCGCATTAGTCCTCGACCCCATCGTGGACGGCTTCAGATTAACCAAGGTGCTTATGGATGGAGCCAGCAGCCTAAACCTCATTTACGAGGACACTCTCGATAAAATATCTTGTCTGTTGTGCGTAAATTATCATTGACATTGGAAAAGAACTTACTGGTATTTGTTTCAACAACTTTTTCCCTTCATGTTATTCACACAGAAGTTAGCATGATCAAGCCTTCGAACGAGACAACACATCTGTGACGCCCTCGATTCAATCGTACACTAATCATACACGCAAATGTGTACATCAAGATCAAGGACTCACGGGAAGATATCACAACACAACTCTAGACACAAATTAAAATAATACAAGCTTTATATTACAAGCCAGGGGCCTCGAGGGCTCGAATACACAAGAGTCAGCGGAAGCAACAATATCTGAGAACAGACATAAGTTAGACAAGTTTGCCTTAAGAAGGCTAGCACAAAAACAACATCGATCGAAAAGGCAAGGCCTCCTGCCTGGGAGCCTCCTAACTACTCCTGGTCGTCGGCGTCCGTCACGTGGTAGTGGGCACCCTCTGGGTAGCAGCAGTAGTCAAAGGTGGCATCTGGCTCCTGGACTCCACCATCTGGTTGCAACAACCAGAAAGAAGAAAGAGGGGGGAAGGGGGAGCAAAGCAACCGTGAGTACTCATCCAAAGTACTCGCAAGCAAGGATCTACACTACATATGCAACATTATCAAAGGAAGGCTGTATATGTGGACTGGGCTGCAGAAATGCCAGAATAGAGAGAAGGCCTAGTCCTATCGAAGACTAGCATCTTCTGGAAACCACCATCTTGCAGCAAACAGGAGGGAGTAGAGTAGCATAAAGTAAAGTAGTAGTAGTGTTATCAACCTCGGCCAGAGATCCTTTCTCGACTCCCTGCGAGAAAGCAATCCCAGAGCCATACTATCCAATTGTCATCACAATCCAATTCTCATCACAAGTATCTAGTTCTAGTTGTATCGATCGGGATACAACTCCGAGTGTCCGTTACCATAGGACAGGCTATCGATAGATGTTTACTTCCCTGCAGGGGTGCACCAACTTACCCACCACGCTTGATTAACTCCGGCCGGACACACTTTCCTGGGTCATGCCCGGCCTCGGCCAAACAATACGCCGCAACCCGACCTAGGCTTAATAGAGAGGCCAGCACGCCGGACTAAACCTATGCCCCCAGGGGTCATGGGCCATCTCCCCGGGAACTCCTGCACGTTGCGAATGCGGCCGGTGAGCAGACCTAGCTACCTCCTTAAAAAGGTAGGTGCTTACCAGTCCAACCCGGCGTGCGCCGCTCAGCCGCTGACGTCTAATAAGCTTCGGCTGATGTATACTACGCAGAACACCCATACTATGCCCACGTGATGGTTAGTGCTATCAGGCCAGAGGCCCCTCGGATCAAATATCCAAATTGTAGTGGATTAGGAATGCGCGGTAACAAGCGGAGACTCACGAAAGATGTGACCCCGTTGCCCCGTCTCGAGGACTTGCGGCAAGGGCTAGGAATGCCCAGCCACGCCTCGTAATTATCTCTCGGGCACCTTCCAGGTCAACCCGTCTCCACATCACTCGCAATTATGCTCGCGCGGGTACCCCTCAGGGTCGACCCGTCTTTAGTAACATGGTTCAGTGTAACATAGTAACCATAGTAACCGTGTGTCCAAACATCAAGGGGAAAACCCGAGGAATCACCCCCGGTGAATTCCACTCGATGTAATCAACAAGGTGAACGTAAGAGGAATCACCCCCGAGGTTCACACTTGAGGGGTTGCACGACAGAGTCATATCGGAAGTGGTTAAGGCGGAATCACCCTCGATGACCACGACCGAATAGCTACACTACAGGGTTAACATCAGAAGTGCTGTAGAGGTCTCACCCTCGGCACTTGATAGTAACCCAGCAGTGTCGAGCAACTAAGGGGAAAGTGATGTGCGGTGCCGGGGCCTGGTCTTCAATCCCGTTGATCGGGTCTTCAATGATGAAGCAGGGGCAACAAGGACAAGGTAGGGGTCACTGATGGATCACTAACCAACCTATACTAAACAGTTTAGGATAAGCAGGTAAGATATAATAGCAGATACAAAAGCAGGCTATGCATCAGAATAGGAGCAAACAATAACAGTAGCAAAATCTAATGCAAGCATGAGAGATGGAATGGGCGATATCGGAATGATCAAAAAAGGGGGGGCTTGCCTGGTTGCTCTGGCAAGGAGGGGTCGTCGTTGACGTAGTCGATCACAGGGGCAGCATCGGTCTCAGGGTCTACCGGAGAGAAGAGGGGGAAGAAACAGTAAATATAAAGCAAACATAGCATAACAGGACAACAAGCAGAGCTAGACGTGTTCTAACGTGGTGCTACACGATACTGGCGAGGGGGGAAGTCAACCGGGAATGTTTTCCCGGTTCCGGACCTGTGTCAGACACACGACCTGAGGGGGAAAGTTCCATGTTCAGCATGCTAGGGGCATGTGACAGATGAACGGACCGCGTATTCGGATTCGTTGGATTTTTCTAAGCAACTTTCATATAGAAAACATTTTCATCCGAGTTACGGTTTAATTTCTATGAATTTTTAAAGATTAAAGTATTTTCTGAAATTATTCAAATCAATGCGTCGGCATTCGGCTGACCTGCTGCCTGGTCAAACTAACAGGTGGGGCCCACCTGTCAGCCTCTCTGGGTAAAACAGTGGGTTAAACTAATCTAACAAACTGATTAGAGGGGTGGGCCCCAAGTGTTAGTGACTAACTAACTACTAATTAAGTAACAGATTTTAACTAGCAGTTTTATTTATTTAGAAAATGTTTTAAACTAGTGGGGCCCACATGTTAGTCTCACTGGGCAGCCCAGTCAGCAGTTGACTGGGTCAAGCCAGTCAACTGGGCCACCAGGGCCCACTGGTCAGTTACTCGGGGGCGGGGCCCACTATGCTACGTCGGCGTCGGCGCCGGAGAGAGAGCTCCGACGACCAAGGCAACGGCGGTGCCTCGCCGGAGTTGGCTGGGGCCGCGCTACAGGGGGCCTCCGGACTTGCGGCTTGGACCTAAGGGCGCGGCTCGGCGCCGCGCACACGATGGTGACGACGACCGGCGTCGGGGACGACCGGAGCATCGCCGGCGGCGAGCGGAGGCGGCCACGGTGTTCGGGAGCGCGTTGGGAAAACCTACGGGGCGCCAAATCGGCCGCGGCTGGTCACGTTCGAACGGGAATTCGACGCCACATCCAGCTACGGTGGCGGCGCGGCCCGTAACGGTCTAGAACGATGACGGCGAGAGGCGGGGCAGACGCCGACGTTCGGGCGCGGTTGGAGACGAGGCTAGAGGGTACGGGGAGGCACGGGAGGAGGCGCGGACGGTTGGGAGGCCTCCTGGAAGTGCTAGGGGCACAAATCCGTGCTCGAAAGCGAGCTCGACCGGTGGTGGCTGAGACGGCGTGGCTCGACAGCGGCGACGGGCTCGGCCACGGCGGCAACGATGGCATACGAGCACGGGAAACAGCGGGGGAGCAAGGGGAGGAGAGGTAAGTGCTCACAGGGCGCCTGTAGAGGAGCAGAGTGGGCTCGGGGGAGGCCTGGGGCAGACGAACGGCGTCGGTGGAGCTCCGGCGTCCCGAGGAGGAAGACGACGGCGTGACGGCGCTCCAGCGCCTCCGAGCTCTTGTGAATGGCACCAGGGTGCGTAGAGGACCACGGCAAGGAGCTGCGTCATGGCAGAGACGTGCGTGGTGGCCGGTGGTCATGTCGGAGCAAGGTGGACGGCGATGGTGGGCGTTCGGGCGAAGCGAAGAAGGGGATCTGGTGGGGAGAGGGAGAGGCGGAGAGGGAGAGTAGCATGGAGTGGGCGAGCGGGAAGGGAGCCCGAGGCGTTGGGGGCTGCCCTTATCCCCTCGCCGGTGACGTGGCAGCGCGGGGCGCCGCGCCGGGTCTGGTGGGAACGAGCTGGGGTGGCTCGGTCGCGTGAACAGAGAGGAGAGGGATGGCCAGGAGGGGGAGGGGGCCGGCCTAGCTGGGTCGGCCGGCGGGGTGGGCCGAAGCCCAGGTGAGGCAGGGGGCTTTCTCTCTCTCTCCTCTGCTTTTCCTTTTCTCCTTTTTTTCAGTAGCTTTTGACTTTTTTTCTAGCCACAATGACTTTGCAAAAATATGCCACTGGACAAAACAATTTCAAAGAATTATTGTGCACTGCCACAAAAAAGATTGTGAGGCTTTTGAAATAGTTGCAACCTTCGTAATTTAAAAAGGCATTTAAACTATAGTTTTAGCCACTGTTTTAAAGTGGTTTAGGGCACTTAGACATTTGCAAAAATGTTGGTTCACTACCAATATTAGTTATGGATTATTTGGCACAAGATGAACATTTTAGATTTCATGTCAGACAAATATGAATTTTTGACTTTAGATTGGATTTGAATTTGAATTGTGATTTGGATCAAGTGAAGATTAGCAACAGTAACATGATGACATGGCATCATTAACAGGGGATTACTGTAGCATGACACTGGGGGTGTTACAAATCTCCTCCACTACAAGAAATCTCGTCCCGAGATTTAAGTGGAGAAGTAAAGAGTAACTTCGGGAGAACTGACCCTTATAGGGTTAATTATCTAGTGACAATTCAAGAAATGAGGCGGAAGTATCTATCGAGTTGAAACTTAATAAAACATCAAGACCAAAGTATGAAGGTGTTGGGGAACGTAGTAATTTCAAAAAAATTCCTACGTACACGCAAGATCATGGTGATGGCATAGCAACGAGAGGGGAGAGTGTTGTCCACGTACCCTCGTAGACCGTAAGCGGAAGCGTTAGCACAACACGGTTGATGTAGTCGTACGTCTTCACGATCCGACCGATCCAAGCATCGAACGTACGACACCTCCGAGTTCAGCACACGTTCAGCTCGATGACGATCCCCGGGCTCCGATCCAGCAAAGCTTCGGGGATGAGTTCCGTCAGCACGACGGCGTGGTGACGATGATGATGCTCTACCGGCGCAGGGCTTCGCCTAAACTCCGCGACGATATGACCGAGGTGGAATATGGTGGAGGGGGACACCGCACACGGCTAAGGAACGATCCGTAGATCAACTTGTGTTGTTCCTAGAGGTGCCCCCCTGCCCCCGTATATAAAGGAGCAAGGGGGGAGGGGGCGGCCGGCCTAGGAGGGGCGCGCCAAGGGGAGTCCTACACCCACCGGGAGTAGGACTCCCTCCTTCCTTGTTGGAGTAGGAGAAGGGGGAAAGAGGGGGAGAGGAGGAAGGAGAAGGGGGGTGCACCCCTTGTCCAATTCGGACCAGAGGGGGGCTGCGCGCCTCCTTCCTTTCGGCCTCTCTCCTCTATTCTCGTATGGCCCAATAAGGCCCATATACTCCCCGGCGAATTCCCGTAACTCTCCGGTACTCCGAAAAATACCCGAATCACTCGGAACCTTTCCGAAGTCCGAATATAGTCGTCCAATATATCGATCTTTACGTCTCGACCATTTTGAGACTCCTCGTCATGTCCCCAATCTCATCCGGGACTCCGAACTCCTTCGGTACATCAAAACTCATAAACTCGTAATATAACTGTCATCGAAACCTTAAGCGCGCAGACCCTACGGGTTTGAGAACTATGTAGACATGACCTAGAACTATTCTTGGTCAATAACCAATAGCGGAACCTGGATGCTCATATTGGCTCCTACATATTCTATGAAGATCTTTATCGGTCAAACCGCATAACAACATACGTTGTTCCCTTTGTCATCGGTATGTTACTTGCCCGAGATTCGATCCTCGGTGTCCAATACCTAGTTCAATCTCGTTACCGGCAAGTCTCTTTTCTCGTTACATAATGCATCATCCCGCAACTAACTCATTAGTCACATTGCTTGCAAGGCTTATAGTGATGTGCATTACCGAGAGGGCCCAAAGATACCTCTCCGACAATCAGAGTGACAAAACCTAATCTCGAAATACGCCAACCCAACATGTACCTTTGGAGACACCTGCAGTACTCCTTTATAATCACCCAGTTACGTTGTGACATTTGGTAGCACCCAAAGTGTTCCTCCGGTAAACGGGAGTTGCATAATCTCATAGTTACAGGAACATGTATAAGTCAAGAAGAAAGCAATAGCAACATACTAAACGATCAAGTGCTAGGCTAACGGAATGGGTCATGTCAATCACATTATTCTCCTAATGATGTGATCCCATTAATCAAATGACAACACATGTCTATGGTTAGGAAACATAACCATCTTTGATTAATGAGCTAGTCAAGTAGAGGCATACTAGTGACTATATGTTTGTCTATGTATTCACACATGTATCATGTTTCCGGTTAATACAATTCTAGCATGAATAATAAACATTTATCATGAAATAAGGAAATAAATAATAACTTTATTATTGCCTCTAGGGCATATTTCCTTCAGTCTCCCACTTGCACTAGAGTCAATAATCTAGTTCACATCGATATGTGATTTAACACCAATATTCACATCTGCATGTGATTAATACCCATAGTTCACATCATCATGTGATCAACACCCAAAGGGTTTACTAGAGTCAATAATCTTGTTCACATTGCTATGTGATTAACACCCAAAAGAGTACTAAGGTATGATCATGTTTTGCTCGTGAGAGAAGCTTAGTCAACGGGTCTGTCATATTCAGAGCCGTATGTATTTCGCAAATATTCTATGTCCACAATGCTCTGCACGGAGCTACTCTAGCTAATTGCTCCCACTTTTAATATGTATCCATATTGAGACTTAGAGTCATCTGGATTGGTGTAAAAGCTTGCATTGTTGTAACTTTTATGACGGGCTCTTTTATCACCTCCATAATCGAGAACCATCTCCTTAGTCCTCACTAAGGATATTCTTGACCCATGTCCAGTGATCTACTTATTAGATCAAAATTGTATTCCTTTGCTAAACACAGAGCAAGGTATACAATAGGTCTGGTTCACAGCATAGCATACTTTATAGAACCTATGACTGAGGCATAGGGAATGACTTTTCATTCTCTTTCTATTTTCTGCAATGGTCGGGTCTTGAGTCTTACTCAACTTCACACCTTGTAACACAGGCAAGAACTCCTTCTTTGACTGTTCCATTTTGAACTATTTCAAAAATTTATCAAGGTATGTACTCATTGAAAAATCTTATCAAGCGTCTTGATCTATCTATATAGATCTTGATGCTCAATGTGTAAGCAGCTTCACCGAGGTCTTGCTTTGAAAAACTCTTATTCAAGTATCCTTTCATGCTATCCAGAATTTCCATATCATTTCCAATTAACAATATGTCATCCACATATAATATTAGAAATGCTACAGAGCTCCCACTCACTTTCTTGTAAATACAGGCTTCTTCAAAAGTCTGTATAAAACCATATGCTTTGATCAACTCATCAAAGCATATATTCCAACTCCGAGATGCTTGCACCAGTCCATTGATGGATTGCTAGAGCTTGCACACTTTGTTAGCATCTTTAGGATTGACGAAAACTTTCTGGTTGCATCATATACAACTCTTCTTTAATAAATCCATTAAGGAATGCAGTTTTGACATCCATTTGCCAGATTTCATAAAATGTGGCAATTGCTAACATGATTCAGACAGACTTAAGCTTCGATACGAGTGAGAAAATCTCATCGTATTCAACACCTTGAACTTGTTGAAAACATTTCGCAACAAGTCGAGCTTAGTAGATAGTAACACTACTATCAATGTCCGTCTTCCTCATGAAGATCCATTTATTTAACATGGCTTGCTGATCATCGAGCAAGTCAATCAAAGTCCATACTTTGTTCTCATACATGGATCATATCTCAGATTTTATGGCCTCAAGCCATTCGTGGAATCGGGGCTCATCATCGCTTCCTCATAGTTCGTAGGTTCATCATGGTCTAGTAACATGACTTCCAGGACAGGATTACCGTACCACTCTGGTGCGGATCTTACTCTGGAAGACCTACTAGGTTCTGTAGTAACTTAATCTGAAGTTTCATGATCATCATCATTAACTTCCTCACTAATTGGTGTAGTAGTCACACGAACAGATTTCTGTGATGAACTACTTTCCAATAAGGGAGCAGGTACAGTTACCTCATCAAGTTCTACTTTCCTCCCACTCACTTCTTTCGAGAGAAACTCCTTCTCTAGAAAGGATCCATTCTTAGCAATGAATAACTTGCCTTCCGATCTGTGATAGAAGGTGTACCCAATAGTTAACTTTGGGTATTCTATGAAGACGCACTTCTCCGATTTGGGTTTGAGCTTATCAGGTTGAAACTTTTTTCATATAAGCATCGCAACTCCAAACTTTAAGAAACGACAGCTTAGGTTTACTGCTAAACCATAGTTCATATGGTGTCGTCTCAATGGATTTAGATGGTGCCTTTTTAAACATGAATGCAGCTGTCTCTAATGCACAACCCCAAAACGATAGTGGTAAAACCGATAAGAGACATCATAGATCGCACCATATCCAATAAAGTGCGGTTACGACGTTTGGACACACCATAACGTTGTGGTGTTCCAGGTGGCGTGAACTGTGAAACTATTCCACATTGTTTTAACTGAAGACCAAACTCATAACTCAAATATTCGTCTCCGCGATTAGATCGTAGAAACTTCTTTTTCTTGTTACGATGATTTTTCCACTTCACTCTGAAATTCTTTGAACCTTTCAATTATTTCAAACTTATGTTTCATCAAGTAGATATACCCATATCTGCTCAAATCATTCTGTGAAGGTCAGAAAATAATGATACTTGCCACGAGCATCAACACTCATTGGATCGCATACATCGGTATGTATTATTTCCAATAAGTCAATAGCTTGTTCCATTGTTCCGGAGAACGGAGTTTTTAGTCATCTTGCCCAAAAGGCACGGTTCGCAAGCATCAAATGATTCATAACCAAGTGATTCCGAAAATCCATCTTTATGGAGTTTCTTCATGCGCTTTACACCGATATGACCCAAACGGCAATGCCACAAATAAGTTGCACTATCATTATCAACTTTGCATCTTTTGGCATCAATATTATGAATATGTGTATCACTACGACCGAGATCCAACAAACTATTTTCATTGGGTGTATTACCATCAAAGGTTTTATTCATTTAAACAGAACAACAATTATTCTCTGATTTTAAATGAATAACCGTATTGCAATAAACATAATCAAATCATATTCATGCTCAACGCAAACACCAAATAACATTTATTTAGGTTCAACACTAATCTCGAAAGTATAGGGAGTGTGCGATGATGATCATATCAATCTTGGAACCACTTCCAACATACATCGTAACTTCACCCTCAACTAGTTTCTGTTTATTCTGTAACTCCTGTTTCGAGTTACTAATCTTAGCAACCGAACAAGTATCAAATACTCAGGGGTTACTATAAACACTAGTAAGGTACACATCAATAACATGTATATTAAATATACCCTTGTTCACTTTGCCATCCTTCTTATCCACCAAATATTCAAGGCATTTCCGCTTCTAGTGACCATTTCCTTTGCAGTGTAAGCACTCAGTTTCAGGCTTTCGTTCAGCTTTGGGCTTCTTCATGGGAGTGACAACTTGCTTGTCATTCTACTTGAAGTTCCCCTTTCTTTCCCTTTGCCCTTTTTCTTGAAATTAGTGATCTTGTCAACCATCAACACTTGATGCTCTTTCTTGATTTCTAACTTCGTGATTTCAACATCACGAAGCGCTCGGGAATCGTTTTCGTCATCCCTTGCATACTATAGTTCATCACAAAGTTCTAATAACTTGGTGATGGTGACTAGAGAATTCTGTCAATCACTATCTTATCTGGAAGATTATCTCCCACTTGATTCAAGCGATTGAAGTACCCAAACAATCTGAGCACATGCTCACTAGTTGAGCGATTCTCCTCCATCTTTTAGCTATAGAACTTGTTGGAGACTTCATATCTCTCAATTCGGGTATTTGCTGGAAATATTAACTTCAACTCTTGGAACATCCCATATGGTCCATGACATTAAAAAACGTCTTTGAAGTCCCGATTCTAAGCCGTTAAGCATGGTGCACTAAACTATCAGGTAGTCATCATATCGAGCTAGCCAAACGTTCATAACGTCTGCATCTGCTCCTATAATAGGTCTGTCACCTAGCGATGCATTAAGGACATAATTCTTCTGTGCAGCAATGAGGATAAACCTCAGATCACGGATCCAATCCGCATCATTGCTACTAACATCTTTCAACACAATTTTCTCTAGGAACATATCGCAATAAACATATGAAAGCAACAACGCAAGCTATTGATCTACAACATAATTTGCAAAATACTACCAGGACTAAGTTCATGATAAATTTAAGTTCAATTAATCATATTACTTAAGAACTCCCACTTAGACAGACATCTCTCTAGTCATCTAAGTGATCACGTGATCCAAATCAACTAAACCATGTCCGATCATCACGTGAGATGGAGTAGTTTCAATGGTGAACATCATTATGTTGATCATATCTACTATATGATTCACGCTCGACCTTTCGGTCTCCGCATTCCGAGGCCATATCTGTATATGCTAGGGTCGTCAAGTTTAACCCGAGTATTCCGCGTGTGCAACTGTTTTGCACCCATTGTATTTGAACGTAGAGCCTATCACACCCGATCATCACGTGGTGTCTCAGCACGAAGAACTTTCACAACGGTGCATACTCAGGGAGAACACTTCTTGATAATTAGTGAGACATCATCTTAAAATGCTACCGTCAATCAAAGCAAGATAAGATGCATAAAGGATAAACATCACATGCAATCAATATAAGTGATATGATATGGCCATCATCATCTTGTGCTTGTGATCTCCATCTTCAAAGCACCGTCGTGATCACCATCGTCACCGGCGCGACACCTTGATCTCCATCATAGCATCATTGTCGTTACGCCATCTATTGCTTCTACGACTACCGCTACCACTTAGTGATAAAGTAAAGCAATTACAGGGCGTTTGCATTTCATACAATAAAGCGACAACCATATGTCTCCTGCTAGTTGCCGATAACTTCGGTTACAAAACATGATCATCTCATACAATAAAACATAGCATCACGTCTTGACCATATCACATCACAACATGCCCTGCAAAAACAAGTTAGACGTCCTCTACTTTGTTGTTGCAAATTTTACGTGGCTGCTACGGGCTTAGCAAGAACCGTTCTTACCTACGCATCAAAACCACAACGATAGTTCGTCAAGTTAGTGCTGTTTTAACCTTCGCAAGGACCGGGCGTAGCCACACTCGATTCAGCTAAAGTGAGAGAGACAGACACCCGCCAGCCACCTTTAAGCACGAGTGCTCGTAACGGTGAAACCAGTCTCGCGTAAGCTTACGCGTAATGTCGGTCCGGGCCGCTTCATCTCAGAATACCGCCGAACCAAAGTATGACATGCTGGTAAGCAGTATGACTTGTATCGCCCATAACTCACTTGTGTTCTACTCGCGCATATGACATCTACGCATAAAACCTAGGCTCGGATGCCACTGTTGGGGAACGTAGTAATTTCAAAAAAATTCCTACGTACACGCAAGATCATGGTGATGGCATAGCAACGAGAGGGGAGAGTGTTGTCCACGTACCCTCGTAGACCGTAAGCGGAAGTGTTAGCACAACACGGTTGATGTAGTCGTACGTCTTCACGATCCGACCGATCCAAGCACCGAACGTACGGCACCTCCGAGTTCAGCACACGTTCAGCTCGATGACGATCCCCGGGCTCCGATCCAGCAAAGCATCGGGGATGAGTTCCGTCAGCACGACGGCGTGGTGACGATAATGATGCTCTACCGGCGCAGGGCTTCGCCTAAACTCCGCGACGATATGACCGAGGTGGAATATGGTGGAGGGGGGCACCGCACACGGCTAAGGAACAATCCGTAGATCAACTTGTGTTGTTCCTAGAGGTGCCCCCCTGCCCCCGTATATAAAGGAGCAAGGGGGGAGGGGGCGGCCGGCCTAGGAGGGGCGCGCCAAGGGGAGTCCTACTCCCACCGGGAGTAGGACTCCCTCCTTCCTTGTTGGAGTAGGAGAAGGGGGAAAGAGGGGGAGAGGAGGAAGGAAAAGGGGGCCGCACCCCTTGTCCAATTCGGACCAAAGGGGGGCTGCGCGCCTCCTTCCTTTCGGCCTCTCTCCTCTATTCCCGTATGGGCCAATAAGGCCCATATACTCCCCGGCGAATTCCCGTAACTCTCCGGTACTCCGAAAAATACCCGAATCACTCGGAACCTTTCCGAAGTCCGAATATAGTCGTCCAATATATCGATCTTTACGTCTCGACCATTTCGAGACTCCTCGTCATGTCCCCAATCTCATCCGGGACTCCGAACTCCTTAGGTACATCAAAACTCATAAACTCGTAATATAACTGTCATCGAAACCTTAAGCGTGCGGACCCTACGGGTTCGAGAACTATGTAGACATGACCTAGAACTATTCTTGGTCAATAAACAATAGCGGAACCTGGATGCTCATATTGGCTCCTACATATTCTATGAAGATCTTTATCGGTCAAACCGCATAACAACATACGTTGTTCCCTTTGTCATCGGTATGTTACTTGCCCGAGATTTGATCGTCGGTATCCAATACCTAGTTCAATCTCATTACCGGCAAGTCTCTTTTCTCGTTACATAATGCATCATCCCGCAACTAACTCATTAGTCACATTGCTTGCAAGGCTTATAGTGATGTGCATTACCGAGAGGGCCCAGAGATACCTCTCCGACAATCGGAGTGACAAAACCTAATCTCGAAATACGCCAACCCAACATGTACCTTTGGAGACACCTGTAGTACTCCTTTATAATCACCCAGTTACGTTGTAACGTTTGGTAGCACCCAAAGTGTTCCTCCGGTAAACGGGAGTTGCATAATCTCATAGTTACAGGAACATGTATAAGTCAAGAAGAAAGCAATAGCAACATACTAAACGATCAAGTGCTAGGCTAACGGAATGGGTCATGTCAATCACATTATTCTCCTAATGATGTGATCCCGTTAATCAAATGACAACACATGTCTATGGTTAGGAAACATAACTATCTTTGATTAATGAGCTAGTCAAGTAGAGGCATACTAGTGACTATATGTTTGTCTATGTATTCACACATGTATCATGTTTCCGGTTAATACAATTCTAGCATGAATAATAAACATTTATCATGAAATAAGGAAATAAATAATAACTTTATTATTGCCTCTAGGGCATATTTCCTTCAGAAGGTGCCATGAGAAGTTTTAACGGGCAGGCAATCATTCGATGCCTAATCAAAAGGGGAAAGGGGTTCAGAGCAACAATAACAACAAAAATTATTGCGTCTGATACTAGAATAGATCACTAGGGAGGTAGCTCATGAATTACATACGAAGGCAAGTGAAAAAGGATACTTTGGAATCAAGGATGTACAGGAGTCAGGTTTCAATCCTGTGGAACTGTGGGTTATGGGCCAACCATGTGGTTCAAAAGTAGGAAGGACGCTAACATCTTGCATGGCCATGATAGCGAGGCATGTCAAAGAATAGCATGCCTGTTATGTTGGCAACAATGTTGGTACCAAGGGCGAGGGACGAAGAGAACCATTTTCCTGCACGTTGAATGAGGCGGACCTATAGGCAAGGTTCTCGTCCATCGGTGGTTACCGAAATGTCATCAGCAATAGTAACGGGGTCTTACTGATAGAGTTGTACACCGAGGCGTTTACTTAAGCAGGGAATTATTACTTCTTATATCATATAGATCACAGGAAGGGTTAAACATACCAATGGAAAGGAAAAATATGATTATCAAATCAAACAACCCAATGGAAAGGAAGATGTATTTACACATAAGAGTTGGGAGTATATCCTTCCCAAGGAAAAGCGGAGCAGGATATACATGATAGGACAACAAGTTCAAAAGCATTTAGATAATGGGGAGAGGGAAGAATCATGATATTACCCATACAGCGGTGTTAGGGTAACTAATCAAGAAACATTTAGGATTGTGCTTTCAATGTTCTGGTTGATGTTTGAGTACCACCTCATTCTTCAAGATAGCATCGATATGGTCAACAGGTAAAGGTCGGACTTCGGAAACACAAAAGGATTCATCCGGAACAACTTATAAAATAAGTCATATAATTTCAGCAAGGAAAATATGAGGAGGTGGCCGAGGATTCAGCAGCAATCCACCGACATGTCAAAAAGGATGTATTTCCAAAATTTATGAATAAGTTTGTGTTGGGGGGGAGACAAGAATGTTGTCGATGATAACACAAACCAACGACGGGCAAGGATGGTATTTCTCATCACGAATTCGATTGATATCCTGGAATAGCTCAGAATGTTGATGATGATCACGACACATTTGTCGAGAGATTTCATGAGGATGCCATCGAGCAGCAATGACATCAAGCAAAAGCAATGATGAAGCAAAGGCTATTGGAACCACAGATACAACACAAGCTCGGATTCATGCTTGTTATCCAAGGTGGAATGATAAAATGAGGAAGATCGACGTAAGCTTCGCTCATCGTCGAAAGTTGCTCCGGGCATAAAGACCAAGTAGCATAGTTAAAAGTTGTCACGATAAAAAAATATAGCCGATCAAGCTAGGAATGATGAGATGGAGTATCCAACTCCCCATCAACAAAGTACTAGGAGTGCTGAATCACTGAGCGGAATCGATTCATTGTTCTGTGGTCTCAGTTGACAAACAACCCAGAACCCATGAAGTGACAAAGACAGGGCAAGGTAGTACTCCATCAAAAGTTCATAAGATGTAGTGCAATGGCATGATATCCTCGAGATACCATGGGTAATACTCGAAGGTAGATCATAATAGAGGTTAGGCAGGCGTATTGGCCTGCAGAAGACAAGTGATTTAACTTGTCCAAGAAATGGGACCAAAGAAGAACAATCATGGTCGGAACCACGATTGCGAAGGATCAATTCACCGATACCAGATGATATTATATCAAGGAAATAGTTATTATTACCAGAAGCTTACATGATAAGTTCCACATCGTGTCCATGGGCATGAACACAAAGTTCAAGGTCGACTCCCACTTCTTCAATGCATAACCTTTCTTTCACTCTCATTTTCGAAGAAATTGTAGTGTAGAAGATTTATCTGGCGAAGTACCATAAGAATAAGATTCGTGAGAACTCTCGAGTTCATATGGATTATGGAAGGCATAAGTTCAAGCCATCGGGGCATTTTTACGAATCTATACAACCATCAACCAAGCAAAAGATACGAGTTCAAAAGTAGAGTATCGAAGTCAAAGCAGATGATACAATTTACCTAAGGCATTATGTGTCAGGGCAGAACTCACAAGTTTAATGAATATGAAGGACATTGTCAGATAATAATCCAACCAAGGATATGGCGGTCCATAAAAGATCTGAGGTGAGTATCGATACTCACCCAGAAGAAGAAAGAATGCAAAGGCACTGGGTTATAAATATAACTGGAGAACTTCAAAGCTTGAACACAAAGGAATTACGATTTTTAAATCAGAAGATCTGAAGCGGAGGCTCTGAACAAAAGATAATTGAGTTGAATGCTTACTATCCGAGCACTAAAGCTATCGAGAAGTGATGCAACAAAGGTTGTTGAAGGTAAAAACCGTCAAACAGAGAAATCTTAATTGTCAGAACATCGACACAGATCGACAATCAATCAAGGTTTGATTTGACAAGAAGAAGCTCATGTTTGGAGTGATGTCTGAGCTGGAAGGATGAATGCTAGGATCTGATTGATGATTACGAGCATTCGTGACATATTGGATCAAGGGACTCGAAACGATAGTGATAGAGGATGCCAACAAAGATTACTAGAAATATGGAATTAACCATATTGCAAGCAAATAAGAATTTCAACAATAATAGGCTGCTGAGGATTTTCAGAAGTCGAATGGTATTTCGAAGACTTTTGTGAAATACCTAAACAATTGGGGATGAATGAACCCCCGGTAATTGTGAGGAATTATTCGTACATGTATTCATGCGGAAGAGGAGCTGCAACGCAGTAGGCACAATGGATTCTCAAAATACCTGAAAGTATTACAAGGCATCCTGTAATAACAAGATCAACCGGGGATGACAATATGAACGACAGGTGTATGTAGTTATCCAGAGGGATTTATCGGTGATATGGAATTGCAACGGCGAAGGGCACAAGGGTTTCGGGACACATCGAAGAGTAACTTCGAAATCTTCTGAAGCAACACGCGATCATCTGGACTGAAGGGGCTCTCCGGGAGAAAATATTTTCGAGAACCTAAAGTTAGATTTTAACAAAATCATTTAACCCGAATAGAAGAGAGATCAGAGTCCCAGAGTATAGACGAGGAATAAAAGATCCTAATACCACCCAATTGGCAACATGGGCTCGTAAGCCACACAGCCAAGTTAGTAAAACGGTTTTCGGTTTCTAGACTCAACTTCGGCCAAGGAGTTGAAAAGGGGGCTACCTACAGGCAGTCGGCTCTGATACCAACTTGTGACACCCTCGATTCAATCGTACACTAATCATACACGCAAATGTGTACGATCAAGATCAAGGACTCACGGGAAGATATCACAACACAACTCTAGACACAAATTAAAATAATACAAGCTTTATATTACAAGCCAGGGGCCTCGAGGGCTCGAATACACAAGAGTCAGCGGAAGCAAAAATATTTGAGAACAGACATAAGTTAGACAAGTTTGCCTTAAGAAGGCTAGCACAAAAACAATATCGATCGAAAAGGCAAGGCCTCCTGCCTGGGAGCCTCCTAACTACTCCTGGTCGTCGGCGTCCGTCACGTGGTAGTGGGCACCCTCTGGGTAGCAGCAGTCGTCAAAGGTGGCATCTGGCTCCTGGACTCCACCATCTGGTTGCAACAACCAGAAAGAAGAAAAAGGGGGGAAGGGGGAGCAAAGCAACCGTGAGTACTCATCCAAAGTACTCGCAAGCAAGGATCTACACTACATATGCAACATTATCAAAGGAAGGCTGTATATGTGGACTGGGCTGCAGAAATGCCAGAATAGAGAGAAGGCCTAGTCCTATCGAAGACTAGCATCTTCTGGAAACCACCATCTTGCAGCAAACAGGAGGGAGTAGAGTAGCATAAAGTAAAGTAGTAGTAGTGTTATCAACCTCGGCCAGAGATCCTTTCTCGACTCCCTGCGAGAAAGCAATCCCAGAGCCATACTATCCAATTGTCATCACAATCTAATTCTCATCACAAGTATCCAGTTCTAGTTGTATCGATCGGGATACAACTCCGAGTGTCCGTTACCGTAGGACAGGCTATCGATAGATGTTTTCTTCCCTGCAGGGGTGCACCAACTTACCCACCACGCTTGATTAACTCCGGTCGGACACACTTTCCTGGGTCATGCCCGGCCTCGGCCAAACAATACGCCGCAACCCGACCTAGGCTTAATAGAGAGGCCAGCACGCCGGACTAAACCTATGCCCCCAGGGGTCATGGGCCATCTCCCCGGGAACTCCTGCACGTTGCGAACGCGGCCGGTGAGCAGACCTAGCTACCTCCTTAAAAAGGTAGGTGCTTACCAGTCCAACCCGGCGCGCGCCGCTCAGTCGCTGACGTCTAATAAGCTTTGGCTGATGTATACGACGCAGAACGCCCATACTATGCCCACGTGATGGTTAGTGCTATCAGGCCAGAGGCCCCTCGGATCAAATATCCAAATCGTAGTGGATTAGGAATGCGCGGTAACAAGCAGAGACTCACGAAAGATGTGACCCCGTTGCCCCGTCTCGTGGACTTGCGGCAAGGGCTAGGAATGCCCGGCCACGCCTCGTAATTATCTCTCGGGCACCTTCCAGGTCAACCCGTCTCCACATCACTCGCAATTATGCTCGCGCGGGTACCCCTCAGGGTTGACCCGTCTTTAGTAACATGGTTCAGTGTAACATAGTAACCATAGTAACCGTGCGTCCAAACATCAAGGGGAAAACCCGAGGAATCACCCCCGGTGAATTCCACTCGATGTAATCAACAAGGTGAACGTAAGAGGAATCACCCCTGAGGTTCACACTTGAGGGGTTGCACGACAGAGTCATATCGGAAGTGGTTAAGGCGGAATCACCCTCGATGACCATGACCGAATAGCTACACTACAGGGTTAACATCAGAAGTGCTGTAGAGGTCTCACCCTCGGCACTTGATAGTAACCCAGCAGTGTCGAGCAACTAAGGGGAAAGTGGTGTGCGGTGCCGGGGCCTGGTCTTCAATCCCGTTGATCGGGTCTTCAATGATGAAGCGGGGGCAACAAGGACAAGGTAGGGGTCACTGATGGATCACTAACCAACCTATACTAAACAGTTTAGGATAAGCAGGTAAGGTATAACAGCAGATACAAAAGCAGGCTATGCATCAGAATAGGAGCAAACAATAACAGTAGCAAAATCTAATGCAAGCATGAGAGATGGAATGGGCGATATCGGGA
>NC_041389.1:424485411-424494291 GCF_002162155.2 Triticum dicoccoides
TGGTTGCTCTGGCAAGGAGGGGTCGTCGTCGACGCAGTCGATCACAGGGGCAGCATCGGTCTCGGGGTCTACCGGAGAGAAGAGGGGGAAGAAATAGTAAATATAAAGCAAACATAGCATAACAGGACAACAAGCAGAGCTAGACGTGTTCTAACATGATGCTACACGATACTGGCGAGGGGGGGAAGTCAACCGGGAATGTTTTCCCGGTTCCGGACCTGTGTCAGACACACGACCTGAGGGGGAAAGTTCCATGTTCAGCATGCTAGGGGCATGTGACAGATGAACGGACCGCGTATTCGAATTCGTTGGATTTTTCTGAGCAACTATCATATAGAAAACATTTTCGTCCGAGTTACGGTTTAATTTCTATGGATTTTTAAAGATTAAAGTATTTTCTGGTTGTCATCATGTTTAATATCTGAGACATATGATAATTCAAACCAACAGATTAAATACAGGTTGTCTTCAACATAAACAACAAACAGATGGTGGACTCATTGGTTCGCTAGCTAGAGCCTAAAGCGGTTAAATCGTGGTTTAAATGCGCATGCATAAAATTAGGAGGTGCGGTTAGACTAGCCACAATGGAGAGTAACATACACTAGTAACATACACATATCCCTAGACTATGTTACTACTTCAATAGTGGGTAGTAACATAAGTGTGGTAACATGCAAAGCTTCATTTATTAGATTATAGACTCATATTGCATTGGGACATGTGATGTTACAGTAACTAGCTAAGTTACTAGTACTACATCTCTCCTCATTAACTCATTGCCACATAAGCAAATTTGCTGAGTTGGACACGATGTTACTACCGAAGTTACTCCCACTGTGGCTAGTCTTAAAGGAGATGTGTGTACTTAAGGCGTTCCATTAATTAGCGTTGGGATAATTAACGTGGTCCAATAACCGCGGGATGGTGGAGAAATGGAAGAAAAATCAAACGAAGATCGGGGCCTCTTGATCCCAATCCAATGCTAGGCGATGTGCTCCAATCTATTACAAAATTTTGATGGTCTGAATTTAGTAATTCCGTTTGTTAAATACAAGTTGATACATTTCCAAATAGACGTTTAACAATTTCCAAATACAATTAGAACATTCTTCGGATACAAGTTAAATATTTTTCAATTACACGTGGAATATTTTCCAAATACATGTTGAATATTTTTCAAATACATAGTGAACATTTTCTAAACAAAGGTTAAATATTTTTAAGTACATGATGAACATTTTTTCTCAATATGTTAAATAATTTTTAAGATAGACGATGAATAAGTTATAAATATGTGGTGAACGTGTTGAAATTCTTTTAAATATATGCCAAAAAATTCTAAATACACTGTGAACTTTTTTAAAAATAGTTGAACATCTTTAAATATACACTCTGAACATTTTTAAATATGCGATGAACATTTTTAACACACGATGAATATATTTCCAGAAATGTATGAATACTTTTTTAATATATGATTTTTCTTAAAATAGTTGGAGACATTAAGTCCATGAAGACTTTTTTTTATTTTTTTCCTCGCAAAAAAAAGAAGAGTTTTAATTTTTGGTATTTTACTAGAAAAACAGTAAGATGCTTTAACAGAAAAATAATAAAAATAAAAGAGAAAAAGAATAAAGTGAAAATCACTGGCTATTTTGGGCCCGGACCAGACCAGCTAGGGAACACTGTGGCTGACGCGGCCTTTAGAACGTCCGCTAAGCACGTCGACTATATCTCGCATAGAGCGAGACATTACGTGTCCGAATCACTAATTCAGGAGCACTCTTTGCACGTCAAATTTTCCCTTTTTTCGTAAATTCGTTGATTTAAAATGTTTTATCTCTAAAACTGTGCTTCCAAATCTTCAATCGTTTTCACCATTGGATTCCTCGTTCGAGATCTATAAAACTAAATCCCATGTTGATAGGTTTTAATGAACTTTTTTTAATGAAAAAACGGACGAAAAAACCTAACGGAAGCATGTTCTTTTTCCTTTCCGAAAGAGACACCACCGTGGCTCTTGTGAAAGCAAATCCGTGCCTGCACGAGAATTAAACTCATGCCTCTCGCGGAAGGAACAGGAAAAAAAAGAAAAAATATTTTTTTTCATTTCTGAGAGGCACGGCCGTGCCTCTTGCCAAAGGAAAAAAATGTGTTTTTTTTTCTGGGAGGCACGACCGTGTTTTTCCCGGAAGCAAAACCGTATCTCTCGTCAAAGAAAAAAAATACTTTTTTTTTATTTCCGAGAGGCACCGTGCATCTCGCGAAGCAAAAACCATGCCTCTCTCGGAAGGGAAAAAAGAAAACACATTTCTTTTCCATTTCTGGCCGTGCATCCCAAGAAAGGAAAAAAACACATTTTTTGCACAATTTTTTTGTCTAGCTGGAAAAAAAATCAGGACAAACCCCATCTAAAAAGCCGAAAACGCGTGTGAAAAATAAAAATAAATCAAAGGGAATGCCTAGAGCACGACACGTGACAGCAGCTGAGAGCGCGCCAAGTCTCAACTCGCCCCCGTTGGCCATTGCGGAGCTTCCGAAGGAGTACTCCTTCGTTAGTTGCTCCCTGCGATATCTCGCTGAAGCGTTCATAGTTATCAGCTGCCCCATTCACGCATGGTTAAGATATCTCGGGCCTGCCCATTCATGCACGGTTAAAAAAAATAGAGAAGGAAAATGGTGGAGCTGCACGCATCGAACCCCGGTCTACTAGGAGATTACCAGTTCGTGATAACTAGACGGGGTGAGGCGTACTTAATGCGATTTGGCGCGGTTTTTTCCACCTGTTTTTAAACATTTTTACTATACAATTTAAACATTGTCGAACATTTTTACTATACACTTTTAACAGTTTCCAAATATAAGTTTAACATTTTTTAATACATCATCAATATGTTTTCTATACACATTTAACATTTTAAAATGTAAGTTTATATATTTTGAATACATGGTCAATATTTTTTATACACATTTAATTTTTTTTAAATGTTTGATTAACAGTTTTAAAATACTTGTTTAACATTTTCAAAACCTTGATTAACATTTTATAAACTACATGATCAACTTTTTTCACACATTGTATATTTTTGTGTACATTTTTTGTATACATGCTCAACATTTTTTTATACACATTTATCATTTTTAAATGCATGATTAACATTTTTCAAAACTTTATGTAATTTATATATTTTAAATATATATGTTTATCGTTTTGGAAGTGTAAACAAAAAGTAAAAAAATGAAACAAAAAAGAGAAAAAAAAGAAAAAACACAGAGATTGTGCCCTCCAGCGCTCTTGGGCCGGCCCATCTGGAGCCGCCCTAACGCGAGTGTTTCCCTAGGTCTGGCTTAAAGCGAGACATAGTCACATAGGGCGCCCCTTGCTTTTTTTTTAGCGGTAAAGCTAAAATTTATTGATCAAAATACGGATGAAGTGGAATACGAAGTGGATCGTGTGGGGTTGGAACCACACATGGCACCCCTCGTCCAAAGTATTCGAGAATTTAATTAGACTATCTGCATCTTTATTTGTTCTTTTGCGGGTGTGCATCTTTATTTGTTGCTCGGCCTTTAAACATGTAACCCTCATTGCCTTCTAGTTTGATCGAGTCGAGCCCATTGGGTATTCATCAGCGCAGCAGGCACGCAAAGCCCTGTGAGAGCTCAGGCGTTCTCCACGTTAAACTGACCGAGAAATGGACATCACTTAAAAACACCGAGAAATGCACATGGCGCTTGCCTTGGCCGGACCACTTGCCCGTGTCAGCGTTCATTCCGTACTCCATCTGTCTAATATAAGAGTGTTTTTTATATTAGTGTAGTGTAAAAAACAGACTGAGGGAGTACCTTTTCTTGTAGCGATCGCTGGAGCGACTCGGTGTTTCCTGTAGTAACCACTGTACTGACTCAATTATCCCCGTAGAGAACACATCACACGTTTTATGATAGTTTTTTTTTGTGAAAACTTTGATTTTTTTCATGTTTTCAGAAACTGTGGTTTTTGGGGAAAACTTGATTTTTTAAGAGAAAAGTGAATAGTTATTAAAAGTAAACATTTTTTTTAATCGCAAACCTGGAAGCATGAACATATTTTATAAAAACTTGAACATTTTTAAATCTCAAACATTTTTTGAAATTATAAACACTTTTTGAATACATGGACATTGTTTGCAAACACAAAGTTTTTAGATATTGTGAAGAATTTTTGAAAACATCAGCATTTTCTTGAAATCCTAACATTTTTAAAAATTTCTTTTTTTGGAAATGCGGACATTTTTATAAAGGCATTTTCTTGAACACCAAAGAATTTTAGAAAATTGAAAATAAGCTTCAAACCCCCACCCCCACCCTCACCCGAAGAAAACCGAAAGAAAGAAACAATAGAAAAACGAAAAATGAAACAAGAGGGCACGAACTGGAATGGAACCTTCCAGATATCGGAAACAGAGAACCTAGCTAAACGGGTCAACCGAGTTAAAATGTGTGATATGTTTCTAGTGCGATTCGGCACCAAGCTGCAATGACAAACAAATAAACAGATAAAAACAAATTTGTTGGCTATTTTGGGATCGGCATGGGGCGCATTGTGGAGGACGTGATGACGGTGTCCCGATCAAGGGGTGTCTCACCACTTCGGTTCCTGGCTTGGAGGCCGGGCTAAGGATCCCTAGCTTGGTGTCATCCGGGGTCACATTGGGCAGTACATGGTAGATTCAGCAAAGACTCCGAAAGATTTGACGTACAAGTCGAAGATAATAGAGCCGTATAGGACTCTTTCTCCATTGACGTAGCCGACTAGGATATATAACCCTAGGACCATCGTTATGCTATATAAGCCAAGGTTCAGACTCATTGTAGAGAATTTAACATAGGAGTACAATTGTTTGGTACTTTACTTGTACTTTATACACACCCCAACACAATATACACGAGCAGGAGTAGGGTATTATCTCCACCATAAAAGTCTGAACCTGGGTAAATCCTTGCTTCTATTACCATCTAGCCAAGTCGCCTAGCTAGGATATCCTATCGAGAGATCTACCAGATCTAGCTCCGACACGCGACCTTAGTGCTCACTAAGAAGAGAAAGTGAAGCATAACGAGAACGACTAATCAAGGGGCACCCGTTGGAATGAACATGCGGTGGAAACTTGAGCGATACGGGAGTGTGTCGCGTGGTCACCCAACCGCCACCACGTGTCGTGGCAGGGTGCATCCGCATGTGCATGATTTTTTTTCCTTTTTCGCACATGTTTCGGTTTTTTAGGGTTGTTTTAGGTTTTCAAAATTTTCTTGGTTTTTCTTAGGTTTTCTCTACAAAAAAACATTTGTACTTTTGCTTTTGTCGTGGCTTTCATGCTTGAAGCACGCGTGAGAAATGACAAGTATAGTTGTGCTTCACAATGAGGCACGTCTGTGTTTCCGTGTAAAGAACCATTGTCCTCCCCGAAAGTGAAAAGCACAGTTATGCGTCACGGTGAAGTATAACTGTGCTACCAAAAAATGAAAAGGCATAAAATCTCTTTTTTCACAAAAAAGCACAATTGTCTTTACGGTTTTGTTTAGTTTTTTCTGGCTCCCTTTTTTCGTATTTTTTTGTTCAGTTATATTAATATGAGATACAGTTTTACAAATCACGACACGAGAAATGCAATAATGAAAATGGTTCACTTTTGGGGCGCATGATTTAAGAGATAAATTATAGAAAAAACAAATATACAAGAAAAACACAAAACTCTCAAATTATGACAAGTGTCATATGCATATGCAATGCATCACTTGTCATCAACAGAGAAGATTTCTTTATAGAGTACGCCTAGACGTACCTTATTTTTATAAAAGGCAGAAGACAAATTACAAGAGACTACAACTTGCTACGAACAACAAGTGAACAACAAGTGCAGTTCAAAATCCACACTCAAACTAATACCCAAGCCCCTATATCTGGGGATGAATTTGCTTCTATGTTTTGCCACTTGGTTGAAAATGACATTACATTTAACCGGTTCATGGCACGTGTAATAATTTGGGATGTGGCCGTGTGCAAACCTGTGGTGACTTTAAGTTTGTATTCAAAAAAATTTGAACGTGCGTGCGTACTTGTTTGGTTCCTCTAGCGTTTTATGCGGTGTGTGGGCAGCAACAATGTGTGAATTCATAGCACAGGAGTTTATCTGCCGAACGGTGTTTCTTGAGTTTTCATTGGCCTAATCGGCGTCGTTTGTCTCGGTGTTGTCGTCCTATATTCAGGGACAGCGGTGCTGCTTCTGGCGCTGTTTGCTTTGCCGCTTCTACTTCCGGTTCGAGAGCTTGCGATTCTTCCTTGGTGGTGCCGATGTTCCCTCGCCTTCTGGGGTCGTCGCCGCTTACTGCTGCCGTTTTTGCCACGATGTCTACGCACCATTCTACGATGAGCGGCTATAAATAGGGTGCCTTTGTTGCTATATTATCGCGTCGGGTTTCCTTCCGTGTCTCATATACTATAACCATGGTCGCTTCTTCTTTCAGTCGCAATGGACCGCGTCGTCCGGGACGGCCTTCTCGCTCACGGGGGGTTGTTGTTGGCCACCGTGGTCGTCCAGCCCGTGTTGCTGCCTCTGGTGGCGTGTCGGATCGGGCTGTAGTTTCGGAGAGCTCGCGGGGGGCTGTAGTTGGCCGCCGTGGTCGTCTGGCCCGTGCTCCTGCTTCCGATGGCGTCTCGTATCGGTCTGTGGTTTCGAAGGTTGTTCTGGCTTCTCAGTCTCGCTTGTCTTCTCGGGGTGGCCATTCTGTACGAGCTTCGGGCTCTACGTGTGCCCGTCCTGTGCGGTCTTCCGCTTCTGTATGCGCAGTGAATCTTTCGGCGCAACCTGGTTTGTTTTCCACTCGTGGGGTTTGATTCATTCTTCCAGTTGTTTTTTTTTTCCGATAAACAGGGGATCACCCCCGGCTCCATTTCATATAGAAAGAAACCACATCATAGCAGTATCTTACAGACCCGAAACACCCATACAGATAACAGTCTACAGCCAGAATAGTCTCAGGAGGAGATCTACCTCCCAACACAGACTTTTTGAAATAGAAACTAACCGAAGCATGTTGCAAACAGACAGCAACATCTACCCTAACACTCAATCCACTCAAACATGAGGCCACCACACTCTAGGCTAACCTAGACAGATAGACCCCCCTCCCCACCGATGCTGACCACATGGATGCTATCGGCTTCCTCTGGGTGCTGCAGTTGGTACTCCAGCGTAGCCCTTCCTTCATGTGCAGCATTTCCAACTGCCTTTTTTCAGAGCCCAGCATCAACGATTTGGTCTTCCAGTTGTTTGTGTTCGTTTTTTTCCTGTATGCTAACTGTTTTGCTGCTTTCATTGCGTAGGATCTTCTTCTTTGTTGTTGGAGTCAGCTGGTGGTGGTTCTTCGACGCGACGCAGGGAGGAGATTTGGCTGGGGAAGCGCCCTGTTGACTCCACTCTTGGTATGTGTTTTTGCTTCTACTGGGTACTTTGTTGTTGACTGTTGTTTCATGGTATACTTGTCTGTGTGCTGTGCATTGTATTTGCAGTTGTTCCTTTTTGCGAGCCGGAGCGGTCTGGGCAGTATGCTGCTGTTGCTGGTGGTTCTTTGCATGCCTTGGACTCTGGTATTTGTCTACTCCTTTTTCCCTGTCTTTTGGTTTTTTAAATCGAATCTCTGTCTAGATTCGATTAGGGTCGCTCGAATAGAAGTACCAAAAGTCCACCGGGACGAATGGCGACGGTTGGCTCTGGCGACTCGCCAGGCGATCCGCCTGGCGGTTCCACCTCGCCGGGGCCGCTGCCGTCCGTCTCCCCGTCGCTACCGACACCTCTGCTACCCTCTCAGCCGTCTGCTCCGCCCCTTGGCCGCCGACCTGGTGGATCCTTCGATGGCAGGCGGAGGCGTAGGGCGGGGGCGGGGTTCCGTGTGATTCCGCGTCCAGGTGAGCTGTTCCAGAATCGTGTCCTCTCCTCTCTCCGCACTAGTGTTGCCCCCGTCCCGCTTTCGGACGGTGCCGCCCCGCCGGGGGTGGTCTGGATTCTCGTCCCGGCGATGGCCGTCCCTCTCTCAGTTGTCACTGTCTCTACCCTGGTTTCCATTTATTTCTGCAAACGGCCGGCTCGTTTAACCGCGGTGCCGGTCGAGCCCCTTGTCTTCTCGGTCAGCGTTGCTACTTTGGCGGTTGCGCGTTTCATGGTGGACGCCGGAGTTGCCGCGGGAGCGGCGGTGCAGCTCCGGCTCTTCCTGTCGGTGGAGGAGGCGCGTGCGGCCGCGGCTATGGCTACGGCAGCTAGCCCGAGCGCTCCCTCTGGGGCCGCATTCAAGCGTGGGGTTAATGCGCATGGGCGCCGGCATAGCCTTTCGGCCCATAAACGCCTATACCCCCCGCTGTCGTGTCTCCCCGCGCTCCTGCCTTGTCCTCTCGAGAGCCACGTTTCGCCCGCCGGTTCGTCCGACCTTAGCGCTGGATTGAACCTGGACGCGCTCCCTGTCCCTGGTGAGGAGACGAGGGGAGTGGCTGTCGCGGATTTCGGGGCTCCCGTTCTGTCGCGCGCCGCGTCGCCTGCTGGTGATTGCGACGGAGCGTTAAATGGGGGGCCCAGGAGCCTCCCCCTCGTCCTGTCTCGCCCCCGTTTCCCGGGACTGGGGTTGGACGCACGTACCAAGAGGCTTTACTTTCTCCTCCAGCCGCGCCCCCCCGTCCCACACAACGCCCCCCTGCCCCCACTATCCCTCGACGGCTGTTTTCGCTGCCTCTCCGCTCTCCACTTCGTCAGAGACTGTAGGGACCCGGTGCGCTGCCGCCGTTGCCGCCGATCCGGCCACCGCGCTCGCTCTCGCTCTTGCCCCATGGCCCCTCCCCGCCCGGCT
>NC_041389.1:424494822-424500204 GCF_002162155.2 Triticum dicoccoides
GCTCTTGCCCCGCGCCGCCTAGAGGTGGGTGCCCACAGCGCTCGTGCGCGCTCTCCCACGCCATCGCCGCGGGACATCTCCCTCGACACGGTGGTGCGCTCTCCGCCTCCGTCTCCTCCCCATGAGGGGGGTGACCTTGGGCACCCTCAACCGGTGGGGCTGGGGCGTGGGCTTCCCTCGCCGCCAGAGCTGCTCCTACCCCGCGAGCATCCTTCCTCGGGAAGCTCTTCGAGCCTCTCCTCCTTCTCCGGGTCCGACGCCTCCTCTGGCAGTCGGGGGTCCGTGGCTGCGGAATCGCAGCGACCGGATGCCATGGGCGTCTTCATGCCTGCGGGGGACACGGAGGCCGCGCTCCGCCTCGCTGTGGTCTCCATCGAGCCACCTGGCGCCTTCATCAACGCCACGTCCGCCATCCAGGCGGCCATGCTGCGTGACCTCGGGCACCTGTCTTTCGACACGGTGCCCTTGTCCATCGGCGTCTGCTACCTCCGGTTCGCCTCCTGGGCGGACAGGGAGGAGGCCATTGCCCGTCAGCCCCTCCCCTTCCAGGGCGCGCGCATCGAACTCCACCGAGAAGAACTGTTCGCGCGCGTTCCCCAACGTGCTCGCCTTTGCGCGTTGCTTGCGGCGACGGGGTTCCCTGCTGAGTTCATCACCCCCACCTGCATCCCCGCGGCGTTCTCCGGGTTCGGCCGTGTCCTCGAGGTCGACCCTCGTGTCCTCTCCGGCCACGAGCTCGCCACCGTCCGCGCGGTGGTCCTCCTAGAGCACACCAGAGACATCCCCTGTGATGTCTGGCCTTGGGGCGGTCCGTGGGGGGCGCGGCCTATCTCCATCGAACCGGCTGCGGTCTGGCCGATGGCGCGCTCCTTCGGCGATGACGGGGAGTACGTGCCCTTCTTCAGCTTCCCCCCACCTCCCTTCTCCCACAACAGGCCGGACGGGCAGCGCCGTCATGGTGATGTCCCGGTCCCCGCTTTCCGCAGGGTGGACCGTCTCTTCGGCAGTGGCGGAGGGAGTGGGGGAGGTGCCCTCGACTCTGTGTTGCGTGTTCTGGGTGCCCCTCCCCTGCCGCGCCCTTCCCTTTGCGGGGCGCTTGTTCATGGCCTCGGCGGAGGCGGACCCTGGGCGGCGAGGCTGTCGGCCTCGCCCTCCCCGCGATCGTCGGTGACGCTCCTGGAGCTGCCTGAGGACGTGGGCTGCATGGCGCCTGACACCGAGGGCCCACCCTGCATGGGCTCGTCGCATGTAGGAGGGGCTCCTTGCGGGGACGGTTCGGCTGCCCCTTCCCCTGTGGAAAGTGGGGGTGGGCGTCGCAGCGCGCGTCTGGCACTCGCCGACTCCGGCGTTTTCGTGCCCATTGCGGACAAAGCTGTCAAGCGTCGCGCTCTGAAGGATGCCTTGGTTGGTTGCTCGCCCCGCCTGCAGGCCAAGGCGGTGCGAGATCGGGTGCTCGACGCCGTCGTGCAGCCTCTCCCCGCGGCTTCGGTGGCCGGGCTCCGGGCTGCTGCTGCTATCAAAAACACCCGGGTGTCGACCGCTCCCCCATGATCGTCGTGGCCGCTGTGCTCTGCCCTCTGCTTGTGCGGACGAGGGCCCGCCGTCGCTCCTTTCCTAGTACTCTCCCCGCCAGTTTGGGTGGCTCTGTATCCCTCGTCTTCTTTAGTTCGTGTGAGTCTGTCGCCACTGTTAGGGCTCGTGTGTGCTGTTGTACCGCCGCCTGGGTGTCTCGTTATGCCCATGATTAGCAGCTTTCGTTCTATTTGCTTCCTGTCTTGGAACGTTCAGGGGTTGGGCGACCCCGACAAGTGTGATCTCGTCCGCGAGGCCATTTCTGCCGCGGTGCCCTCCGTAGTCTGCCTCCAGGAATCTAAGCTTGCTGCTCTGGATCGGCACAAGGCTAGTTCCTTCCTCCCCGCCTCGTGTCCTGAGTTTGTTACGAAGGACGCGGACGAGACGCGTGGGGGCATTGTTACGGCTTGGGATCCTCGCGATTTCTCTCTCAATGCTTGCGCTCGGACTCGTTTCTCCCTCACTACCTCGCTCGCCTCGACTGCCTCGGATCTTACCTTCTCCGTCACGAATGTCTACGCCCCTGCCGATCACTCCCTCACTACGGCTTTCGTCGACGACATGCTAGCCCTCGCTCCCACCGTCCGAGGTGCGTGGGTGGTTCTGGGAGATTTCAATCTCATCCGCTGGGCGCACGAAAAGAACAATGATCGCTTTGACGTGCGTCGGGCTTCTTCCTTTAACTCGTTGATCAACGAGGTGGGATGGCACGAGCTGCCCCTCTCCGATAGGAGGTTCACTTGGACCAACAAGAGGGATCCCCCCACGCTTGCTAGGCTTGACCGGGTCTTTTTCAACTCTGAGTGGGATGTGCTCTTCCCGGACTCCTCTCTAGCCTCTCGTCCTCGTACCACCTCCGACCACTTCCCCCTTGTTGCCACGGCCTCTACCCGTATTCCTAAAGCGGGGCATTTCTTTTTTGAAAACTCGTGGCTGCTTAACCCTCGTTTCCTCCCCACGGTCTTACCTGCTTGGTCGCATGTACCTTGGTCCCCCTGTGCCGCGTCCCGCCTTGCCCGTCGCAAGAAGAGTATCAGGTCAGCTGCCAAGGTATGGAAACGACACCACAGATTTATTCCTGTGTTTGATAACAATTGCAAATTCTTGGTGGATCTGTTTGACTTCCTCGAGGAACACCGTCGTCTCTCGTCGGAGGAGGTGGGGCTGCGTGGCGATGCCCGACTGGCGCTTGCCTCCTCGGTGGCTTCCCAGGCGGCTTTCTGGAGGCAGTGTGGGAAGTGCCGCGCGGTGGTGGAGGGGGACGAGAATACCGGCTACTTCCACGCCCGGGCGTCGCACCGCCGTCGTTGTAATGCCATCCGGGCGCTGGTGGTGGGCGGGGACGAGCTCGTGTCCCACAACGACAAGGAGGGCGCCCTGCGAAGCTTCTACGCCAACTTGCTCGGCCGGGTCCCCCATACCTCGTGGGGGTTCGATCTGTCGGCGCTCTACGTGGGCGTCGGGGGGGTGGACGGCGCTGCGCTGGTTGCACCGTTCTCCCGCTCCGAGGTCCGGGAGGCGGTCTTCGCTCTAGACAGAACCAGCGCGCCGGGCCCCGATGGGCTCGGCCCGGCCTTCTACCAGGCCGCCTGGGCCGTGGTCGCCGACGACCTGATCGCCCTCTTCGACGCCGTTCACGCACGCACCGTGCGGCTTGGAGGGATCAACCGCGCCCTCATCGCTCTCCTCCCCAAGAAGGAGGGGGTCCCGGCCCCTGGTGACTTCCGTCCCGTTTCTCTCCAGAATGGTGACGTGAAAATCCTTTGTCGGGGCCTCACCACTCGGCTTCAGCGGCAGATCGGGCCCCTGATCGATGAGGACCAATCTGGGTTCCTCTCTGGACGGAGCATCTCGGAGAACTTCGTCTACGCCGCCGAGCTTGTCCAATGATGCAAGAAAAGGGGGGCGTCGACGCTGGTGTTCAAGCTCGACTTCGCCAAGGCCTTTGACTCCATTGCCTAGCCTAGTCTTCGCCGGATCATGGAGGTGCGAGGGTTCCCAGCGTTGTGGTGTGACTGGATGGACCTTATCCTCTCGTCCTCCACGGCGGCGGTCCTTCTTAATGGGGTGCCGGGGCGCTGGTTTGCCGTCCGGAAAGGGCTGCGCCAGGGCGACCCCATTTCCCCGTACCTCTTCCTCTTGGTCGCCGACGTGCTCCAACGCATGATTCGATCGGACAGCAGGCTGCAGCATCCGCTGGTCGATGGAGCTCCTCCGGTGGTGCTGCAGTACGCTGACGATACGCTCATTGTCATGCGTGCGGCCCTGGAGGGGGCTGCCCGGCTGCGGATCATCCTCGACCTCTTCGCCGAGGCCACCGGGCTCGTCATCAACTTCGGGAAGAGCACGCTTGTCCCTATGCACGTCGACCCGGGGGTGCTGGCGGCCGTCGTCGCGTCTTTCGAGTGCTCCATCGGCTCCTTCCCCCAGACCTATCTGGGGCTCCCGCTATCCAGCGACAAGCTGAAGATTGACGACTTCGCCCCGATGATTGCCAAGGTCGACCGGTACCTTGCCGGGTGGCGGGCGCGGCTGCTGTCGCCGGCAGGGCGTCTGGTGCTCATCAATGCGGTCCTCGACTCGCTTCCCACCTACGCCATGGCTGCCATGAAGCTGCCCCCGGCGGTCCTGAGCAAGCTTGACGGGCTTCAGCACGCGTTCCTGTGGAACGTCGCGGACAGGGCGTCGGGTGCCCAATGCCTGGTTGCCTGGGCCCGGGTCTGTCGATCAAAGGCGGAGGGTGGCCTCGGTGTTCGGGCACTCTGTGAGCAGAATGACTGCCTCCTCCTCAAGCTACTGCATCGCCTACACTCCTGCTCGCCATCCCGGTGGGCGTCGTGGGTCTGGAACCAGATGGAAGGGCGGTCGCTCCTCGGACCGGGCCGCTCCCCTCTTGTGGGCGAGCACTGGGCGGCCCTCCTGCGGCTTCTCCCCGTGTACAGAGCGCTTACTAGGGTGGAGGTCGGGGACGGGAGCGCCACCTCCTTTTGGCACGACAGCTGGCTCCCCTGTGGGGTGCTCCGGACAGCCTTCCCCGTCTTGTTCACGCATGCCGCCTGCCCAGAGATCACGGTCTGGGCGGCACGCCGCCGCGGGGTGCGCGCGCTGCTAGTGCCCCGCCTCTCCCCGCTGGCGACACGGGAACTTGCTGAGGTTCAGCGGCTTGTGTCTGCGAGCCCCGTGCTGGACGCCCGCGACGCGCGGTCGGCCACTCTCTGCGCGGGGCCAGGTGGGGGGTTCTCATCCAGAGGGGCCTACGCCCTCTGCCACTACGGAGGTGTGGGCTCGCCGGCGGCCTCCTTCATCTGGTCTTCGCGTGCCCCGTCGCGCGTCAAATTCTTCGGATGGCTGCTCGTCCAGTCGCGGGTCCATACACGGGACGTGCTGCTGCGTAAGACCATCCTCGAGGCACCCGAGGCCGGGTGCCCCTGTTGCGAAGCGGAGTTGGAGACGGCGGACCACCTCATCTTCAGGTGCCCCTTCGCGGTGCAGTTTTGGCGTAGGATCGGGCTGCCCCCTGCTGCGGGTTCGGTTCGTGCACTTCATTGCTTCGACGTGTCTCCGGCTGTTGGCGACAGCTCTCCAGCGGGCTTCATCCTCCTTTGCTGCTGGCGGCTGTGGAAGCGTCGCAATGCCATTGTTTTCCAGGGGGAGACGATGTCCCTCTCTGCTACCATCAAAGCCTGCCGGGACGACGCGGCTCTCTGGCGTGGCCGTCTGAAAACCAACGATCAGCCCCACATCGACGTGTGGTTCTCTGTCCTTAGATAAGCTTGTGCGCCGTTGCTGCTCTGGAGGGTTGCCCTAAAC
>NC_041389.1:424500560-424515779 GCF_002162155.2 Triticum dicoccoides
TCCCGGTGAAAATTCAAAAAAAAAAAAAAGATTCGATTAGGTGGTTATTGGTTTGGCCGGCTGTGTGTAAATTAGGTTGTATGTGATTTAGATGTATCTGGTGTGAGCTATGGTTTGATTGGAAAGAGTTGCATGCTTTTGTTGGTTTCTTGCGGATGGGACTGTGCATTTGCGTGCATGGGCCATGCACGTGTGCCTGCTGCTGCTATGGATACCCAGGCTGTACATGCATGCTTGCGTGCATGGGCCATGCATGTGCGCCTGCTGCTGCTATGGATACCCCAGGCTATACATGCATGTTTGCGTGCATGGGTCATGCACGCGCGTCTGTCATAGCTAGGGCCACCCCATGTTGCACACGTTTAACTGCTTGCATGGGCCATTCAGATGGGTCTCGTGTTGTCAAATGTGTGTCTTCTCTCTACGTTGGTGGCGGGGTCGTTCCTTGCTGCGGTTTTTAAAATTGTTGTAATATTTGCAGGTGATTTGGTTCCGTCTGCTGGGGAGATTGTCGGCGCGGATGATGCTTCAGACTTTTCTGTCCCACATGTTCGACTGGGGGCTTCACATCCACATGTCGCTCCACTTCAGACTGTAGGCTCTCTTATCGACCTATTCCATTAGGCTAGTCCTTATCGACTCACTTCATTACGGTAGTTCCTTTCTATGTGGTACGAGGTCAGCTACATGTTTATTTAATTACTCCTTTTCTTTGTTTTTTGGTTATAAGTTATGCTGACGCCGATTGTGGATCCTGTCGACAGCGGTAGTGCTCGACATAAGAGAACAATGATATGGTCGTACATATCTGGAAGGAAGAGAGGTTTGTCCTTTCGATAGATTATTTAGATTTGCTTCTTTTTATTGTATGGTTCGTTTTGTGTTGACTACTGTATTTTACTTAATGCAGCCCGTGGGCTGGACCTTCCTATTTCGAAGGATCTTGTTCTTCTACTTAAGAGTACGGAAGTACTTCTTTTTTTTCCTTTAAATTTCTTTGTATAAACTACATGTTTTTGTTTAGCTAATTTTATTTCCGATAGTGTAGCTGTTCAGAGGGGTCGTTCGTACTACAGCAGTTCGGATCTTACTTGTCAGTGGTGCGGTGCATTTTATTGGTTCCGTGAGGGTTCACTTCATCATGAGGCCGCCACCGTTCGGTGACCTGCTTATACTAGGTGTTGTCGCGGCGGCAAGGTTTCCTTGCCTAAGTTCCGTGATTGGCCTTCACCTTTGGATATTTTTTTTGATAGAAAGACTGTAAGGGAACCCCCTACAGTATAATTGATGCAACAAATCCAAATTACAAGTACCATACCTTGAACCTGGGTGGGTGGGAAAGCATCAACCCCTACCCACCACTAGGCTATGCCTTAGTCTACACCTTTGGATAGATTGTTGCGATTTGATGGGTATGCCGCTTGCAATCGGTTTATGCAGTTAATAAGGCAATACAATTCCATATTTTGTTTCATGTCGTTGGGTGCTTATGTTGATAACAGTATCAACGTTGGTGGTGCTCCTTACGTGCTTGAGATGAATGGGGTGGTGTACCACTATATTGGCCCTCTGCTGCCTCCTGAGGGTTTTCCTCCAAGGTTTGCTCAACTATATATGATTGATACAAGCGATGAGATCGATGGCAGAATGAATGTGTTTAGCAGAGATGATGGCGGTTCTCTCTATCCGGATCCCAAAGTTATTGCTGCTCTTTTTAGGATGTTGGATATGCACAATCATTTGGTACATAAACTTCGGCTTGCTCGCCAAAGTTTATGTAGTCCTGATGACAAAGAGGATTCCAGTACCCCGCAAGGTATTGCAACATGATGGAGCTGGATGTCGTGTTCACAATTGGGGTCCTCTACACAACCACGGTCGATGAAGAAGGAGCTCCACTGGAACAGTCCCCAGCGACCCATCTCCACAGATGTCCTGTACAAGCATTGAAGGGGAAGGAAAGGAATCCATGAGCACTCGGAAACTAAATATTAGGAGGAGAGGAGAAGGATGAACACACACTAGCAACACATACACATATGTAACGATTTTTCTGATCCGGTGCCTCTTCGTATGCATCCATAGCGCCCATTTACTGAAGACAGTATCATCAGTTACACAGGTAGCTGCCCACCTATGACATGACCGGAACACTTCACAAAGGCACTCTACCACTTCATAATCGGACCTAATCCCATGGGAGGGTATTCCAGAATGATTTGATTTCAAGCTCCAATGGTGTCTGTACTCATGTTTGAGCCCTTCTGTTGTCTTGTGTATCTTCCCGCCACGCAACTTCCCGTTGTTTTAGTTTCCTTTCAACATGTTGTGTTTAGTTACAATAAGGGAATATTCTCCATAATGTAATAGTGTGTTCTTTCTATATAAGCTATATGTCATCTGTAAGTTAATTATGAATACAATCATTTTCTCTTCAATTACCTTGTATGGTAGTTGCATTTCAGTTTTTTTCTTTTGATTACCGTATTATGAAAAAAGTGTACATTAAAAAAATTAACCAACACGTACAATATCCCCTATTAACGGGCGCAGCGTGCCGCCGCGCGGGATTCGCTAGTCAAATGATTAGGCATCGCAAGTATTACAAACACAACGCAAATGGGGTCTGCCGAGACGTGTCTCAACAAGAACCGTCACCTTAAAGAGCAACAACTCCATCTGAACTTTGGAGAGAATGTGAAACTAAACCTTGCAGGCGTCCTCAAGCCCATCCGTGCACACACGACCAGATGCAAGATTTCCCTTTAGAGCAAGTACAATAGGGTGACATAAGCAGGCTATAAGAGTTGCCACCTCAGATTTATGATGATGTGGAGGAGAGAGGAGAGAAAAGAGAAGAGAGGCGGGTTGTAAGCTTGTAGCCGGCTGCAACACGGGCTCCGACACACTTTGTGAGAGAAGAAAGTGGGATCAAGCATTAACTACATCGTCTATATAACCAACATCTATCGTATGAACGGGCTTTTAGATTGGCTATAAATGATGTGGCACAAGAATAGAGCTAGCAGCCGGCTATAGTATTAACAATGCTCTTACGCGGATGATGTTGGCATCATCGCCAAGCCGAACATGACCAAGGTTGTGGGTGATCTATGACATTCTTAAGGCCTTTGGCAAGGCTAGCGGACTTATCACTAATCTGGACATGACCGAGGTTTACCCCATCTGGTGCAATGGCATCGACCTCCGGGACATTCTCTCCGCCTTCCCGGGCAAGGTGGCCACTTTCTCGGAATGGTACCTCGGGCCGCCCCTCCATTTTTGTCGGCTCTGTAAGGTTGACTTGCAACCGATCATTGATAAGGTCGCTGGTAGATTGCCAGGTTGGAAGAGGAAGCATATGAAAAAAGCCTGGAAAAGGGACCCTAGCAAAATCACGAGTGCTTTTTTCATCACTGTCACTATCACCCACCACATCTGGGCCATTATCTCGCCCAAGTGGATTGTGGTCGAGGAAGGTTGATAAAATCATAAAATCATGTATGCTTTTGTCTGGGAAATGGAGTGCCATGAGCTCGTTAGTAAACTAGAAGACGCTGCTGACTGCTAAGCTTGGGCGGCCTTTGAATTGCGGATCTAGAAAGATTTGGCCGCACCCTGCGTCTTTGTTCGCCCTGGTTGCAATGGGCGTACCAAAGTGACATGAACCTTTTTCAGGCCTGCACCACCATTGAGGGAGTTATGGACTAAGGGGTCCTCAAGGCGTCGGCCCATCGAATATGGGCCGAACTGGTGAAGTTTCATAGCAACAGAAGATCTATGAAGCCGTGGTGTGTCCTCCAAGTTAAGGATAGGCAAGATCTCTTTTCCCTTATTGTAATCTATCTCTGGTAACCCTAACCCTATCGGTGTCTATATAAATCGGGGGTTGTAGTCTTTAGAGCCAAGAGCTACATCAATAACCTCATCACCTTAGGGTTTAGCTCATGTTGATCTCGAGGTAGATCTACTCTGTAGCCGTACTATACATCCAATATAATCAAGCATGATGTGGTGTATTACCTCTTGGAGAGGGCCCGAACCTGGGTAAACACCGTGTTCATCGTGATGGAAATATGCCGTAGAGGCAATAATAAAATGGTTATTATCATATTTCCTTAATTATGATAAAGGTTTATTAATCATGCTAGAATTGTATTGACCGGAAACTTAAATACATGTGTGGATACATAAACAAATACCTTGTCCCTTGTGAGCCTCTACTAGACTAGCTCGTTGATCGAAGATGGTTAAGGTTTCCTAACCATAGACATGATTTTTCATTTGATAATGGGATCACATCATTAGGAGAATGATGTGATGGACAAGACCCAACTGTTAGCATAGCATATGATCGTTCAGTTATTGCTACTACTTTCTTAATGTCAAATACATGTTCCTTCGACTATGAGATCATGCAACTCCCAGATACCGCAGGAATACCTTGTGTGCTATCAAATGTCACAATGTAACTAAGTGATCATAAAGATGCTCTACAGGTATCTCCGAAGGTGTCTGTTGAGTTGGCATGAATCGAGATTGGGATTTGTCACACTGTGTATCGGACAGGTATCTCTGGGCCCTCTCAGTAATACACATCACAAGAAGCTTTTTAGCAAAGTGAATAAGGAGTTATTTGCAAGATGATGTATTGCGGAATGAGTAAAGAGACTTGCCGATAACGAGATTGAACTGGGTATAGAGATACCGACGATCGAATCTCGGGCAAGTAACATACCGACAGATAAAGGGAATTATGTATGTTGTCATAAAGGTTCATCCGATAAAAGATCTTCGTGGAATATGTAGGAATCAATATGGGCATCCAGGTCCCGCTATTGGTTATTGACCAGAGAGGTGTATCAGTCATGACTATATTATTCCCGAACCCGTAGGGTCGCATGCTTAACGTTTGTTGACGTAGAGTAGTATTGGGATATTTGATGAGTAGTAACCAAATGTTGTTCGGAGTCCCGGATGAGATCCCGGACATCCCGAGGAATCTCGGAATGGTCGAGAGGTAAAGTTTTTTCGGTATTATACCGGGAAGCTTCCAGAAGGTTCCGGAGGATTCCGGAAGTCCACAAGTGGGTTCACCACGACCCAAGGGCTAGCATGAGCTGTGGGGAGGCGCCCTGGCATTATTGGGCTAGGCGCACCAAGTCCTCAAAAGCCCATGTGGCTAGGGAAGGCAAAAAAAGGAAGGAGTCCTAGTAGGAATAGGATTGGACTTGGAGTCCAAGTCCTCTCCCCCTTAGCTGTGCCCTAGGGCTTGGAGGGGCTGTTTTCCATGCCCCTCCACCTATATATAGAGGGGAGGGGGCGTCCCAAGAGGATACACCAAGACCTTGGTGCCCCCCTCTCTCTCTCCCGTAGTTCCACCGCCTCGTACCGGCGACGCTTAGCGAAGCGCTGTGGGTGCTCCACCACCGCCATCACCACCACACCGTCGTGTTGTGATCCCATCTGCTTCTCCTGTTCTGCTTGCTGGATCAAGAAGGAGGAGACGTCATCGAGCCGCACGTATGCTAAACTCGGAGGTGCCGTCCGTTTGGCACTAGATGGTTGGATCATGAAGAGTACGGCTACATCAACCGTGTGATAAATGCTTCCGCTTAGTAATCTACAATGGTATGTAGATGCTCTCTCCCTCTCGTTGGTATGCATCTCCATGGATAGATCTTGCATGTGCTTAGAAATTTTTTGTTTTCCATGCAACGTTCCCCAACAGTGGCATCATGAGCCAGTTCTATGCGTAGATGATATGCACAAGTTGAACACAAAGATTTGTGTGCAGTGATAGTCATACTGTGTACCACCAATGTCTTATTTTGATTCGACAGTATTGTGGGATGAAGAGTCCCGGACCAACCTTAAATGTCCACGCACATGAGACCGGTTCCACTGACTGACATGCAACTAGTTTTGCATAAAGGTGGATGGTGGGTGTCTATTTCTCCTACTTTAGTTGAATCGAATTTGACTATGGCCGGTCCTTGAAGAAGGTTAAAACAACAAACTTGATGAATCACCATTGTGGTCTTTGCGTAGGTAAAAACAGTTCTTGCTAGAAGCCTATAGCAGCCACATAAAACTTGCAACAACAAAGTAGAGTATGTCTAACTTGTTTTTCCAGGGCTTGTTGTGATGTGATATGATTAAGATGTGATATGATATACGTTGTTGTATGAGATGATCATGTTTTGTAACATCGACAACCGGCAGGAGACTTAGGGTTGTCTCAGAATTATTGTATGAAATGCAAGAGCCATCTAAGTGCTTTACTTTATCGCTATGCGTTAGCAATAGTTATAGAAGCAATAGTTGGCGAGACGACCCCGATGCAACGATGGAGATCAAGGTGTCGAGCCGGTGACGATGTAGATCATGATGATGCTTTGGAGATGGAGATCAAAAGCAGAAGATGATGATGGCCATATCATGTAACATATTTTGATTATGTGTGATGTTTATCCTTTATGCATCTTATTTTGCTTAGAATGGCGGTAGCATTATAAGATGAACCCCTTCAATAAATTTCAAGATAAAAGTGTTCTCCCCGAGTATGCACCATTGCCAAAGCTCATCATTTCGAAGAACCTCGTGATGATCGGGTGTGATAGACTCTATGTTCACATACAACGGGTGTAAGACAGTTCTGCACATGCAAAATACTTGGGTTAAACTTGACGAGCCTAGCATGTATAGACATGGTCTCAAAACGCTGGAGACCGAAAGGTCGAACATGAGTCATATAGTAGATATGATGAACATGAAGATGTTCACCATTGACCACTACCCCATCTCACGTGATGATCAGACATGGGTTAGTTGATTTGGATCATGTATCACTTAGACAACTTGAGGGATGTTGATTTAAGTGCAATTTCATTAGTAATTTAATTATTTGAACTAAAATTTATCATGAACATAGTCAAAATGTCTTTGCAAATTATGCTGTAGATCAATAGCTCGCGATGTAGCTCCCCTGTTTTTGATACAATTCTAGAGAAAAATAAGTTGAAAGATGATGATAGCAGTAATGCGGACTGGGTCCGTGATCTGAGGATTATCCTCATTGCTGCACAGAAGAATTATGTCCTTGATGCACCACTAGGTGACATACCTGCTGCAGGAGTTGATGCAGACATTATGAACATTTGGCAAGCTCGATCTGATGACTACTGTGCCATGCTTTACGACTTAGAATCGGGGCTCCAAAGATGTTTTGAATACCATGGAACATATGAGATGTTCCAAGAGCTGAAATTGGTATTTCATCATGCCCGTATTGAGAGGTCTGAGACCTCTGACAAGTACTTTGCCTAGAAGATGGAGGAGAATAGCTTAGCCAGTGAGCATATGCTTAGAATGTCTGGGTACTACAATCGCTTGAATAAAGTGGGAGTTAATCTTCCAAATAAGATAGTGATTGACAGAGTTCTCCAGTCACTATCACCAAGCTACTAGAGCTTCGTGATGAACTATAATATGCAAGGGATGACGAAAATTATTGTCAAGCTCTTTGCGATGCTGAAATCGGCGGAGGTACAAATCAAGAAAGAACATCAAGTGTTGATGGTTAACAAGACCACCAGTTTTAAGAAAAGGGCAAGGGAAAGAAAGAGAACTTCAAGAAGAACAACAATCAAGTTGCCGCTCCCGTGAAGAAGCCTAAAGCTAGACCCAAGCTTGAAACTGAGTGCTTCTGCTGCAAAGGAAATGGTCACTGGAAGCGGAACTGCCCCAAATACTTGGCAGATAAGAAGGATGGGAAAGTAAACAAAGGTATATTTGATATACATGTTATTTATGTGTACCTTACTAGTGCTCGTAGTAGCCCCTGGGTATTTGATACCGGTTCAGTTGCTAAGATTAGTAACTCGAAACAGGAGTTGCAGAATAAACGGAGACTAGTTAAGGGCGAGGTAGCGATGTGTGTTGGAAGTGTTTCCAAGGTTGATATGATCACCATCACACACTCCCTCTACCTTCAGGATTAGTGTTGAGCCTAAATAAATGTTATTTGGTGTTTGTGGTGAGCATGAACATGATTAGGTTGTGTTTATTGCAATACGATTATTCATTTAAGTCAGAGAATAATTGTTGTTCTGTTTACACGAATAAAACCTTCTATGGTCATACACCCAATTTAAATGGTTTATTGAATCTCGATCGTAGTGATACACATATTCATAATATTTATGCCAAAAGATACAAAGTTGATAATGATAGTGCAACATAGTTGTGGCACTGTCGTTTAGGTCATATTGGTGTAAAGCGCATGAAGAAACTCCATGCGGATGGACTTTTGGAATCACTTGATTATGAATCATTTGATACTTGCGAAACATGCCTCATGGGCAAGATGACTAAAACCCCATTCTCCGGAACAATGGAGCGAGCTAATGACTTATTGGAAATAATACATACCGATGTATGCGGTCTGATGAGTGTTGAAGCACGCGGTGGGTATCATTATTTTCGCACGTTCATAGATGATTTTCTCATGTTCGCAAGTCTGAAACGTTTGAAATGTTCAAATAATTTGTGAAGTGGAGAATCATCATAACAAGAAAATAAAGTTTCTACACGGAGGCAAATATTTGAGTTATGAGTTTGACCTTCATTTAAAACAATGGAATAGTTTCACAACTCACGCCACCTGGAACACCACAGCGTAATGGTGTGTCCGAACGTTGTAACCGTACTTTATTAGATATGGTGTGTTCTATGATGTCTCTTATCAATTTGCCACTATCATTTGGGGTTATGCATTTAAGACATCCACATTCACGTTAAATTGGGCACCATCTATATCCATTGAGATGACACCATATGAACTGTGGTTTGGCAAGAAAACTAAGCTGTCATTTCTTAAAAGTTTGGGGATGCGACACTTATGTCAAAAGGTTTCAGCCTGATAAGCTCGAACCCAAAGCGGAGAAGTGCGTCTTCATAGGATACCCAAAAGAAACTATTGGGTATACCTTCTACCATAGATCCGAAGGCAAAATCTTTGTTGCTAAGAATGGGTCCTTTCTAGAGAAGGAGTTTCTCTCGAAAGAAGTGAGTGGGAGGAAAGTAGAACTTCATGAGGTAGTTGTACCTTCTGTCGAATTGGAAAGTAATACATCACAGAAAGTCGTTCCCATGATGCCTGCACCAACCAGAGAGGAAGCAAATGATGATGATCATGAAACTTCATATCAAGTTACTACTGAACCTCGTAGGTCCACCAGAACACGTTCCGCACCAGAGTGGTACAACAATCCTGTCTTGGAAATCATGTTGTTGGACAACAGCGAACCTACGAACTATGAAGAAACTATGATGAGCCTAGATTCTAAAAAATTGGCTTGAGGCCATGAAATCTGAGATAGGATCCATGTATGAGAACAAAGTGTGGACTTTGGTGCATTTGCCCGATGATCAGCAAGCCATAAAGAATAAATGGATCTTTAAGAGGAAGATGGACACTGATGGTAATATCACTATCTACAAAGCTCGACTTGTTGCAAAAGGTTTTCGACAAGTTCAAGGGGTTGAATATGATGAGACTTTCTCACCCGTAGCGATGCTTAAGTCCGTCCGAATCATGTTAGCAATTGCCGCATTTTATGAAATCTGGCAAATGGACGTCAAAATCTGGCAAATGGATGTCAAATATGATGCATCTGGAAGTTTTTGTCAATTCTGAAGGTGCTAACAAAGTGTGCAAGCTCCAGCAATCCATCTATGGACTGGTGCAAGCATCTCGGAGTTGGAATGTACGCTTTGATGAGGTGATCAAAGCATATGGTTTTATACAGATTTATGGTGAAGCCCATATTTACAAGAAAGTGAGTGGGACCTTTGTAGCATTTATAATATTATATGTGGATGACACATTGCTGATTGGAAATGATATAGAATTTCTAGATAGCATAAAAGGATACTTGAATAAGAACTTTTAATAAAAGACCTTGATGAAGTTGCTTACATATTGGGCATCAAGATCTATAGAGATAGATCAAGACGCTTGATAAGACTTTCAATGAGTAGATACCTTGACAAGATTTTGAAGGAGTTCAAAATGGATCAGTCAAAGAAGGAGTTCTTGCCTGTATTGTAAAGTGTGAAGTTGAGCAAAACTCAAAGCCCGACCACGGCATAAGATATAAAGAGAATGAAAGTCATTCCTTATGCCTCAGGCATAGGTTCTGTAAAGTATGACATGTTGTGTACCAAACCTGTGGTGTGCCTTGCCATTAGTTTGGCAAGGTGGTACAATAGTGATCCAGGAGTAGATCACTAGACAACGGTCAAAATTATCCATAGTTACCTAAGAGGATTAAGGAAATATTTCTCGGTTATGGGGGTTATAAAGAGTTCGTGTAAAGGGTTACGTCGTTGGAAGCTTTGACACCGATTTGGATGACTCTGAGTCTCAATCTGGACACGTATTGAAAGTAGGAGCAATTAGCTAGAGTAGCTCCATCCAGAGCATTGTAGACATAGAAATTTGGAAAATACATATGGATCTGAATATGGAAGGCCCATTGACTAAAACTCTCTCACAAGCAAAACATGATCACACCTTAGTACTCTTTGGGGTATTAATCCCATGGCGATGTGAACTAGATTATTGACTCTAGTAAACTCTTTGGGTGTTAGTCACATGGCAATGTGAACTATGGATGTTAATCACATGGCGATGTGAACTAGATTATTGACTCTAGTGCAAGTGGGAGGCTGATGGAAATATGCCCTAGAGGCAATAATAAAATTGTTATTATTATATTTCCTTAATCATGATAGAGGTTTATTATTCATGCTAGAATTGTATTGACCGGAAACTTAAATACATGTGTGGATACATAAACAAATACCGTGTCCCTAGTGAGCCTGTACTAGACTAGCTCGTTGATCAAAGATGGTTAAGGTTTCCTAACCATAGACATGAGTTGACATTTGATAACGGGATCACATCATTAGGATAATGATGTGATGGAAAAGACCCAACCGTTAGCATAGCATATGATCGTTCAGTTTATTGCTACTGCTTTCTTAATGTCAAATACATGTTCCTTCGACTATGAGATCACGTAACTTCCGGATACCATAGGAACACCTTGTGTGCTATCAAACATCACAACATAACTGAGTGATCATAAAGATGCTCTATAGGTATCTCCGAAGGTGTCTGTTGAGTTGGCGTGAATTGAGATAGGGATTTGTCACTCCGTGTATCAGAGAGGTATCTCTGAGCCCTCTCGGTAATACCCATCACAAGAAGCTTGCAAGCAAAGTGACTAAGGATTTAGTTGCAAGATGATGTATTGCGGAACGAGTAAAGAGACTTGCCAGTAACGAGATTGAACTAGGTATAGAGATACCGACGATCGAATCTCGGGCAAGTAACATACCGACGGATAAAGGGAATTACGTATCTTGTCATAAAGGTTCAACCGATAAAAGATCTTCGTGAGTATGTAGGAATAAATATGGGCATCTAGATCCCACTATTGGTTATTGACCAGAGAGGTGTCTCATTCATGAATACATTATTCCCGAACCCGTAGGGTCGCATGCTTAACGTTTGTTGACGCTAGAGTAGTATTAGGATATTTGATGAGTGGTAACTGTCGGTGTCAAAACCGGCGGATCTCGGGTAGGGGGTCCCGATCTATGCGCCTAAGGCTAATGGTAACAGGACGCAAGGGACACAATGTTTACCCAGGTTCGGGCCCTCTCGATGGAAGTAAAACCCTACTTCCTGCTTGATTGATCTTGATGATATGAGTATTACAAGAGTTGATCTACCATGAGATCGTAGAGGCTAAACCCTAAGAGCTAGCCTATGATGATTATGATTGTTGTGATCGTCCTCATGCGGACTAAATCCTCCGGTTTATATAGACATCGGAGGGGGCTAGGGTTTACACAGAGTCGGTTACAAAGAAGGAAATCTAATATCCGGATCGCCAAGCTTGTCTTCCATGCAAAGGAGAGTCCCATCCGGTCACAAGACGATGTCTTGAGTCTTGTATCTTCATAGTCCAACAGTCCGGCCAAAATATATAGTCCGGTTGTCCGGATACCCCCTAATCCAGGACTCCCTCAGTAGCCCCTGAACCAAGCTTCAATGACGATGAGTCCGGCGTGCAGTTTGTCTTCGGCATTGCATGGTGGGTTCATCTCCGAATACTCCAAAGCAATTATCGAACACTTAAATCGTGTCTGAATCTGCAAGATGATCTTCACATACCGCAGTAGAGAGAACAATATCCCACAAATGTAATCTGCTGATAATTTTTGTACGGCGTGCTCCTGCATCATGGCCCGACCCAATACGAACCGTTTTTTCTCGGCCTGCCTCGATATGCGTTGCGAGGCGGTTTTATTGGCGCATCCTGTCAATGTAGAGATCATGTTCCCCTTATCGCGGGATCTTATATCAACACGGGCGCGCGCAACCCCACGACGCCTGTTAGTATGACTCCGTGTTTTTAGGAGAGTCCCAAGCGGTCACGCTGAGGACGCTTGATATTCACCCCCTTTATAAAGGAGCCGAGGCCTATCCCTCTTTTCCACCACCCGCATCTCGAGTTCTAACACCCGGAGCCCCAACTCAAGTACCTCGGATCCTCAATCATGTTCGGATCCAACCTTCAAGGCCGGTGGGTGGCCTCCTCGGTCACAAAAGAGGACATTGCGAAGCTTAGGGAGGTCGGATATCTGACTGCCGACATCAAGCACAGGCTTCCCGCTCCAGGGCAGGTCATCCCTACTCCCGAACCCAACGAGAGCATTGTATTTGTTCCCCACTTCCTCCGTGTCTTAGGCTTCTCCCTTGATCCCTTTTTGAGTGGGCTCATGTTCTACTACGGGCTAGATTTTCATGATCTAGCTCCAGACGCCATACTTCAAATCTCGTCGTTTATCATTGTGTGCGAAGCCTTTCTCCACGTCACTCCGCACTTCGGCTTATGGCTCAAGACCTTTAATGTGAAGACGAAGATGATTGAGGGGCGACACATGGAGTGCGGAGGTGCTGTAATAAGCAGGAACACCGACGCTCCATGGCCAGAGGGCTCCTTCCCAGAGGTGTCAGATCTATGGCAGCGGAGGTGGTTTTACGTCACGGCTCCCAGAGGCACAAAGTGGGTGGCTGCCCCCGACTTCCATTCGGGTCCTCCTCCTCAACGGGCGTCATGGACCAATGTAGGACGGGATTGGGGGCCTGCTAATGATGTACCAACACTGCAGAGCTGCATCCGGGGCCTGCTAATGATGTACCAATTAGCCTTGCCAGCATAATTCAAGTAATGCTAATCCGACGGATGTTGCGGTGCAAACGCCGTCCTCTCCGGATGTGGGAGTTCAATCCGGAAGGTCCGCGGACTATTCTGCACTTCTTCGGCCTGACACTCGAAGGGATGTGTAAGTTATTTTTCGGACCACAAGGAAAGTGTCCGGACACCAACGAGGATGCGGGCCTGAGCTGAAATTGCCCAGATACCCAAGTAAGTAACCCAGAAACCGAACACTTCGTTTATATTTTGTCATAACTTTATTCTGAAAATCCTCCATGGCCAGGAATGGCTCAGCAAGGCAGAGAGAATCAGGTGTCCGGCGCCACTTCCCGAAGGCTCGCCTAGTCCCTCTATAGCCAAGATGCTTGGCCGTGTGTTAAGTAGAGTGCCTTCGGAGAAAGGCGAAGGGAAGGACAGAGAAGCAGAGATTCACACATCACACATCCAAACTGGGGGAATTGCTACCTTCCCAAAGGAGGATAGTCAGGGAGGGGAATCTAAGGTTTCCTCCCCTCGCGGGAAGAAGAGGGCCGCCTCCGAAGACCCGGAGACGGAGGCGCCCCAGGAAGGGAAGAGAACCTCACCGGGGGGCCCTGGCCCGAAGGGCGTCTTCACCGCACCATGCCCGCAAACGGGCCAGCCCTCAACCGAGCTGTAAGTCAATCATAAATACCAAGCTAGCGCCTCCTCCTCCGAGAACAGTGACCAGGATCCATTTTTTTTGCCGTCCATCTAGCAGATCTTCTCGACAGAGTTCGTCATCGGGGGATCTCCTTCCAGAGATGATGGAGAGTGAAACCCCACCAACCTCTCTACCTTATGGGGCGGGCGACCCCGAGGTGTCGTCATGGAGAAGTCCAGATTTGCCGAAGCCGGAAGCTAGCACTTCGGCCGCCCTGAGCCCGGAGCGTTCGGCTCCCACGGGGGGCGGGAAGGGAGATCCAGCACAGTTTGGAGGCCGACCGGATGCGCTGATGGGCCTTCTGGAGCGAGCTGCTCTCTCGGAGGATAACCATTCATTAATGAGCACGGTGCTTGCGAAGATTTCATCCGCCACAAGCGGGTTGAATGAAGCTTTTACGAGTCTGCTCAGAGGCTTTGAGGTATGTGACGAAAACACGTAATTCTTGGTTGTGGCGCATGCGCTAGTTGTGCTCCATATGGATAGTAGTCCCTGAGACTCTGGGTTCCAGCCCAAGGCGGAAAACGGAGGATCACATCTTTGAGTAATGATCATATTGTGTTTATGCACAGGTGGCCAAGGATCCGGCAACCGACCGGTCCGTTGAAGTTGTAGGGGAACGTAGTAATTTCAAAAAATTTCCTACGCACACGCAAGATCATGGTGATGACATAGCAACGAGAGGGGAGAGTGTTGTCCACGTACCCTCGTAGACCGTAAGCGGAAGCGTTATGACAACGTGGTTGATGTAGTCGTACGTCTTCACGATCCGACCGATCCAAGTACCGAACGTACGACACCTCCGAGTTCAGCACACGTTCAGCTCGATGACGATCCCCGGACTCCGATCCAGCAGGGTGTCGGGGATGAGTTCCGTCAGCACGACGGCATGGTGACGATGATGATGTTCTACCGGCGCAGGGCTTCGCCTAAACTCCGCGATGATATGATCGAGGTGGAATATGGTGGAGGGGGGCACCGCACACGGCTAAGGAACGATCCGTAGATCAACTTGTGTGTCTATGGGGTGCCCCTGCCCCCGTATATAAAGGAGGGAGGGGGGGAGGCCGGACGGCCCTTGTTGGGCGCGCCAGGAGGAGGAGTCCTCCTCCTAGTAGGAGTAGGAAAGGAGTCCTACTCCTACTAGGAGGGGAAGGAAGGGGGAGAGGAGGGGAAGGAAAGAGGGGGGCGCCGCCCCCCCTCCTAGTCCAATTTGGACCAGACGGAGAGGGGGCGCGC
>NC_041389.1:424516258-424523085 GCF_002162155.2 Triticum dicoccoides
CCGGCACTCCGGTTTTCTCCGAAATCACCCGGAACACTTCCGGTGTCCGAATATAGTCGTCCAATATATCGATCTTTATGTCTCGACCATTTCGAGACTCGTCGTCATGTCCGTGATCACATCCGGGACTCCGAACAAACTTCGGTACATCAAAACTTGTAAACTCATAATAAAACTGTCATTGTAATGTTAAGCGTGCGGACCCTACGGGTTCGAGAACTATGTAGACATGACCTAGAACTATTCTCGGTCAATAACCAATAGCGGAACCTGGGTGCCCATATTGGTTCCTATATATTCTACGAAGATCTTTATCGGTCAAACCGCATAACAACATACGTTGTTCCCTTTGTCATCGGTATGTTACTTGCCCGAGATTTGATCGTCGGTATCCAATACCTAGTTCAATCTCGTTACCGGCAACTCTCTTTACTCGTTCTGTAACACATCATCTTATAACTAACTCATTAGTTACAATGCTTGCAAGGCTTAGGTGATGAGTATTACCGAGAGGGCCCAGAGATACCTCTTCGACAATCGGAGTGACAAAACCTAATCTCGAATTATGCCAACCCAACATGTACCTTCGGAAACACCTGTAGAGCACCTTTATAATCACCCAGTTACGTTGTGACGTTTGGTAGCACACAAAGTGTTCTTCCGGTAAATGTGAGTTGCACAATCTCATAGTTGCAGGAACTTTGTATAAGTCATGAAGAAAGCAATAGCAACATACTAAACAATCAAGTGCCAGGCTAACGGAATGGGTCATGTCAATCACATCATTCTCCTAATGATGTGATCCCATTAATCAAATGACAACACATGTCTATGGTTAGGAAACATAACCATCTTTGATTAATGACCTAGTCAAGTAGAGGCATACTAGTGACTTTATGTTTGTCTATGTATTCACACGTGTATCATGTTTCCGGTTAATACAATTCTAGCATGAATAATAAACATTTATCATGATATGAGGAAATAAATAATAACTTTATTATTGCCTCTAGGGCATATTTCCTTCAGTCTCCCACTTGCACTAGAGTCAATAATCTAGATTACATAGTAATGATTCTAACACCCATGGAGTCTTGGTGCTGATCATGTTTTGCTCGTGAGAGAGGCTTAGTCAACGGGTCTGCAACATTCAGATCCGTATGTATCTTGCAAATCTCTATGTCTCCCACTTGGACTTGGTCCCGAATGGAATTGAAGCGTCTCTTGATGTGCTTGGTCCTCTTGTGAAATCTAGATTCCTTTGCCAAGGCAATTGCACCAGTATTGTCACAGAAGATCTTCATTGGTCCCGATGCACTAGGTATGACACCTAGATCGGAAATGAACTCCTTCATCCAGACTCCTTCATTTGCTGCTTCCGAAGCAGCTATGTACTCCGCTTCACATGTAGATCCCGCTACGACGCTTTGTTTAGAACTGCACCAACTTACAGCTCCACCATTTAATAAAAACACGTATCCGGTTTGCGATTTAGAATCGTCCGGATCAGTGTCAAAGCTTGCATCGACATAACCATTTACGACTAGCTCTTTTTCACCTCCATATATGAGAAACATATCCTTAGTCCTTTTCAGGTATTTCAGGATGTTCTTGACCACTGTCCAGTGATCCACTCCTGGATTACTTTGGTACCTTCCTGCCAAGCTTATTGCTAAGCATACGTCAGGTCTGGTACACAGCATTGCATACATGATAGAGCCTATGGCTGAAGCATAGGTAACATTTTTCATTTTCTCTCTATCTTCTGCTGTGGTCGGGCATTGAGTTTGACTCAACTTCACACCTTGTAGCACAGGAAAGAATCCTTTCTTTGCCTGATCCATTTTGAACTTTTTCAAAATTTTGTCAAGGTATGTGCTTTGTGAAAGTCCTATTAAGCGTCTTGATCTATCTCTATAGATCTTGATGCCCAATATGTAAGCAGCTTCACCGAGGTCTTTCATTGAAAAACTTTTATTCAAGTATCCTTTTATGCTATCCAGAAATTCTATATCATTTCCAATTAATAATATGTCATCTACATATAAAATTAGAAATGCTACAGAGCTCCCACTCACTTTCTTGTAAATACAGGCTTCTCCAAAAGTCTATATAAAACCATATGCTTTGATCACACTATCAAAGTGTTTATTCCAACTCCGAGATGCTTGCACCAGTCCATAAATGGAACGGCTGGAGCTTGCACACTTTGTCAGCACCTTTTGGATCAACAAAACCTTCCGGCTGCATCATATACAACTCTTCTTCTAGAAATCCATTCAAGAATGCAGTCTTGACATCCATTTGGCAAATTTCATAATCATGAAATGCAGCAATAGCTAACATGATTCGGACGGACTTAAGCATCGCTACGGGTGAGAAAGCCTCATCGTAGTCAACCCCTTGAACTTGTCGAAAACCTTTTGCAACAAGTCGAGCTTTATAGACAGTTATATTACCATCAGCGTTAGTCTTCTTCTTAAAGATCCATTTATTCTCAATGGCTTGCTGATCATCGGGCAAGTCAAGCAAAGTCCATACTTTGTTTTCATACATGGATCCCATCTCAGATTTCATGGCTTCTAGCCATTTTGCGGAATCCGGGCTCATCATCGCTTCCTCATAGTTCATAGGTTCATCATGGTCAAGTAACATGACTTCCAGAATAGGATTACCGTACCACTCTAGTGCGGATCTTACTCTGGTAGACCTACGAGGTTCAGTAGAAACTTGATCTGAAGTTTCATGATCATTATCATTAGCTTCCTCACTAATTGGTGTAGTTGTCACAGGAACTGGTTCTCGTGATGAACTACTTTCCAATAAGGGAGTAGATACAGTTATCTCATCAAGTTCTACTTTCCTCCCACTCACTTCTTTCGAGAGAAACTCCTTCTCTAGAAAGGATCCATTCTTAGCAACGAATGTCTTGCCTTCGGATATGTGATAGAAGGTGTACCCAATAGTCTCTTTTGGGTATCCTATGAAGACACATTTCTCCGATTTAGGTTCGAGCTTATCTGGTTGAAGTTTCTTCACATAAGCATCGCAGCCCCAAACTTTAAGGAACGACAACTTTGGTTTCTTGCCAAACCACAGTTCATAAGGCGTCATTTCAACGGATTTTGATGGTGCCCTATTTAACGTGAATGCGGCCGTCTCTAAAGCATAACCCCAAAATGATAGCGGTAAATCAGTAAGAGACATCATAGGTCGCACCATATCAAGTAAAGTACGATTACGACGTTCGGACACACCATTTCGTTGTGGTGTTCCAGGTGGCGTGAGTTGTGAAACTATTCCACATTGTTTCAAGTGTAGGCCAAACTCATAACTCAAATATTCTCCTCCATGATCAGATCGTAGAAACTTTATTTTCTTGTTACGATGATTTTCCACTTCACTCTGAAATTCTTTGAACTTTTCAAATGTTTCAGACTTGTGTTTCATCAAGTAGATATACCCATATCTGCTCAAATCATCTGTGAAGGTGAGAAAATAACGATACCCACCCCGAGCCTCAACATTCATTGGGCCACAAACATCAGTATGTATGATTTCCAACAAATCAGTTGCTCCCTCCATAGTTCCGGAGAACAGCGTTTTAGTCATCTTGCCCATAAGGCACGGTTCGCAAGTACCAAGTGATTCATAATCAAGTGATTCCAAAAGTCCATCAGTATGGAGTTTCTTCATGCGCTTTACACCGATATGACCCAAACGGCAGTGCCACAAATAAGTTGCACTATCATTATTAACTCTGCATCTTTTGGTTTCAACACTATGAATATGTGTATCACTACTATCGAGATTTAATAAAAATAGACCACTCTTCAAGGGTGCATGACCATAAAAGATATTACTCATATAAATAGAACAACCATTATTCTCTGATTTAAATGAATAACCGTCTCGCATCAAACAAGATCCAGATATAATGTTCATGCTCAACGCTGGCACCAAATAACAATTATTTAGGTCTAAAACTAATCCCGAAGGTAGATGTAGAGGTAGCGTGCCGACCGCGATCACATCGACTTTGGAACCGTTTCCCACGCGCATCGTCACCTCGTCCTTGGCCAGTGCTCGCTTATTCCGTAGTCCCTGTTTTGAGTTGCAAATATTAGCAACAGAACCAGTATCAAATACCCAGGTGCTACTACGAGCTCTAGTTAGGTACACATCAATAACATGTATATCACATATACCTTTGTTCACTTTGCCATCCTTCTTATCCGCCAAATACTTGGGGCAGTTCCGCTTCCAGTGACCAGTCTGCTTGCAGTAGAAGCACTCAGTTTCAGGCTTAGGTCCAGACTTGGGTTTCTTCTCTTGAGCAGCAACTTGCTTGCTGTTCTTCTTGAAGTTCCCCTTCTTCTTCCCTTTGCCCTTTTTCTTCAAACAAGTGGTCTTGTTGACCATCAACACTTGATGCTCCTTCTTGATTTCTACCTCCGCAGCTTTTAGCATTGCGAAGAGCTCGGGAATAGTCTTGTTCATCCCTTGCATATTATAGTTCATCACAAAGCTCTTGTAGCTTGGTGGCAGTGATTGGAGAATTCTGTCAATGACGCTATCATTTGGAAGATTAACTCCCAGTTGAATCAAGTGATTATAATACCCAGACATTTTGAGTATATGTTCACTGACAGAACTATTCTCCTCCATCTTGCAGCTGTAGAACTTATTGGAGACTTCATATCTCTCAATCCGGGCATTTGCTTGAAATATTAACTTCAACTCCTGGAACATCTCATATGCTCCATGACGTTCAAAACATTGTTGAAGACCCGGTTCTAAGCCGTAAAGCATGGCACACTGAACTATAGAGTAGTCATCAGCTTTGCTCTGCAAGACGTTCTTAACGTCGTCAGTTGCATCAGCAGCAGGCCTGGCACCCAGCGGTGCTTCCAGGACGTAACTTTTCTGTGCAGCAATGAGGATAATCCTCAGGTTACGGACCCAGTCCGTGTAATTGCTACCATCATCTTTCAACTTTGCTTTCTCAAGGAACGCATTAAAATTCAACGGAACAACAGCACGAGCCATCTATCTACAAACAAACATAGACAAGCAAAATACTATCAGGTATTAAGTTCATGATAAATTTAAGTTCAATTAATCATATTACTTAAGAACTCCCACTTAGACAGACATCTCTCTAGTCATCTAAGTGATCACGTGATCCAAATCAACTAAACCATAACCGATCATCACGTGAGATGGAGTAGTTTTCAATGGTGAACACCACTATGTTGATCATATCTACTATATGATTCACGCTCGACCTTTCGGTCTCCGTGTTCCGAGGCCATATCTGCATACGCTAGGCTCATCAAGTTTAACCTGAGTATTCTGCGTGTGCAAAACTGGCTTGCACCCGTTGTAGATGGACGTAGAGCTTATCACACCCGATCATCACGTGGTGTCTGGGCACGACGAACTTTAGCAACGGTGCATACTCAGCGAGAACACTTCTTGATAATTTTAGTGAGAGATCATCTTAAAATGCTACCGTCAATCAAAGCAAGATAAGATGCATAAAGGATAAACATCACAAGCAATCAATATAAGTGATATGATATGGCATCATCATCTTGTGCTTGTGATCTCCATCTCCGAAGCACCGTCATGATCACCATCGTCACCGTCGTGACACCTTGATCTTCATCGTAGCATCGTTGTCGTCTCGCCAACTATTGCTTCTACGACTATCGCTACCGCTTAGTGATAAAGTAAAGCAATTACAGGGCGTTTGCATTTCATACAATAAAGCGACAACCATATGGCTCCTGCCAGTTGCCGATAACTTCGGTTACAAAACATGATCATCTCATACAATAAAAATATAGCATCACGTCTTGACCATATCACATCACAACATGCCCTGCAAAAACAAGTAAGACGTCCTCTACTTTGTTGTTGCAAATTTTACGTGGCTGCTACGGGCTTTTAGCAAGAACCGTTCTTACCTACACATAAAAACCACAACGATAGTTTGTCAAGTTGGTGCTGTTTTAACCTTCGCAAGGACCGGGCGTAGCCACACTCGATTCAGCTAAAGTGAGAGAGACAGACACCCGCCAGCCACCTTTAAGCACGAATGCTCGCAACGGTGAAACCAGTCTCGCGTAAGCGTACGCGTAATGTCGGTTCGGGCCGCTTCATCTCACAATACCGCCGAACCAAAGTATGACATGCTGGTAAGCAGTATGACTTGTATCGCCCACAACTCACTTGTGTTCTACTTGTGCATATAACATCAACGCATAAAACCTGGCTCTGATACCATTGTAGGGGAACGTAGTAATTTCAAAAAATTTCCTACGCACACGCAAGATCATGGTACGTCTTCACGATCCGACCGGTCCAAGTACCAAACATACGGCACCTCCGAGTTCAGCACACGTTCAGCTCGATGACGATCCCCGGACTCCGATCCAGCAGGGTGTCGGGGATGAGTTCCGTAAGCACGACGGCGTGGTGACAATGATGATGTTCTACTGACGCAGGGCTTCGCCTAAACTCCCCGACGATATGACCGAGGTGGAATATGGTGGAGGGGGGCACCGAACACGGCTAAGGAACGATCCGTAGATCAACTTGTGTGTCTATGGGGTGCCCCCTGCCCCCGTATATAAAGGAGGGAGGGGGAAGGCCGGCCGGCCCTTGTTGGGCGCGCCAGAAGGAGGAGTCCTCCCCCTAGTAGGAGTAGGACTCCTCCTTTCCTACTCCTACTAGGAAGGGAAGGAAGGGGGAGAGGAGGGGAAGGAAAGAGGGGGGCGCCGCCCCCCTCTTAGTCCAATTCGGACCAGAGGGAGAGGGGG
>NC_041389.1:424523438-424531412 GCF_002162155.2 Triticum dicoccoides
CCTCCGGCACTCCAGTTTTCTCCGAAATCACCCGGAACACTTCCGGTGTCCGAATATAGTCGTCCAATATATCAATCTTTATGTCTCGACCATTTCGAGACTCCTCGTCATGTCCGTGATCACATCAGGGACTCCGAACAAACTTCGGTACATCAAAACTTGTAAACTCATAATAAAACTGTCATCGTAACGTTAAGCGTGCGGACCCTACAGGTTCGAGAACTATGTAGACATGACCTAGAACTATTCTCGGTCAATAACCAATAGTGGAACCTGGATGCCCATATTGGTTCCTACATATTCTACAAAGATCATTATCGGTTAAACCGCATAACAACATGCGTTGTTCCCTTTGTCATCGGTATGTTTCTTGCCCAAGATTTGCTCGTCGGTATCCAATACCTAGTTCAATCTCGTTACCGGAAAGTCTCTTTACTCGTTCTGTAACACATCATCTTATAACTAACTCATTAGTTACAATGCTTGCAAGGCTTAGGTGATGAGTATTATCGAGAGGGCCTAGAGATACCTCTCCGACAATCGGGGTGACAAAACCTAATCTCAAATTATGCCAACCCAACATGTACCTTCGGAAACACCTGTAGAGCACCTTTATAATCACCCAGTTACGTTGTGACGTTTGGTAGCACACAAAGTGTTCTTCCGGTAAACGTGAGTTGCACAATCTCATAGTTGCAGGAACTTTGTATAAGTCATGAAGAAAGCAATAGCAACATACTAAACGATCAAGTGCTAGGCTAACGGAATGGGTCATGTCAATCACATCATTCTCCTAATGATGTGATCCCATTAATCAAATGACAACACATGTCTATGGTTAGGAAACATAACCATCTTTGATTAATGAGCCAGTCAAGTAGAGGCATACTAGTGACTTTATGTTTGTCTATGTATTCACACGTGTATCATGTTTCCGATTAATACAATTCTAGCATGAATAATAAACATTTATCATGATATGAGGAAATAAATAATAACTTTATTATTGCCTCTAGGGCATATTTCCTTCAGAAGTCACCGAACTGAGGCGACAGATTGGCGTCATTGATGCCGATATTACACTTGTGAACGAGCGGCTCAACAAGTCACAAGGTATGTGCTCTATTTTCCTTATTTGTTATAGGGAGAAGCAAGAGGAGCATGTTGTTAACGTTATATGCTTGGACTGTTAGATGGGGCTTCTGCCATGGAAGCCCTGAGGGTGGAACTTGCCCTGGCCAAGGAACAAGCCCGGGCTAGCGATGTGGCTTCCCTAAAGGCGGCCGAAGAGTTGAGAGCCGAATGGGCTGCTCGTCGCCGAAGCGAAGACAAAGTAGCCGAGATGGCTGTGGAGCTGAAAAATGCCGCCGACCGGTATGAGCTTCTCGAAAAAGATAAGAAGGCTATTTCGACTGACCTGAAGAAAGCACTTGATGCGGCCAAGGAGACGCGGTCCGATATTAGGGATGCACGGGAGGAGCTTCGACAGGCCAGAGAAATCGCGGCTGGAAACCCCTATTTGTTGCGGATGAAGTTTTTAGATCCGAAGTACGCTCCTTTGGATCGTCGTTGGAGTCTGGCAGACGCGTATGCGGATTTAGCAAAGAGTACGGCTGATGCGGGCCAAGTTTTCGAGGATCAAAAAGATAATGAAGTGGAAAAGCTGTTCTGGTCGCAATTCAGTGCCCCAACGCGCACATTGCCGTTGAGTGAGAAGATGGTTGCTGTGGCCGAGCTCCATAGGCTGTCCGGACTTGCAATGCAGTTTGTGATAGACCATCTCTGGCCAAAGGGGCCCAAGCCGGACAATTATTTTGGTTTAGTGCAACAATTCCTTGGTGCTGTATAGCGGATTGATGCCATGAAGAGGCCGACGTGCATAGAGGGTGCACGGATGGCCCTTGCCCGTGTTAAAGCATATTTGACAGATATGGAGGCCACCATCATTGCGACCCAGAATCCGGCGGGAGGCCAAGATCCGTCCGAGCACTACTTGGATCAGGTAGTAGAAGGCGCTCGCTTAATAGAGGCTCAGTGCTCGAAGAATGTCATGTTCGAGTGACAAATCTTGTCATTGTAAAAACAATGTTATTTTAATTATGGAGGCTATGTTTATACTTTTTGCCCGAAAGTGTTATTGTGCCTCCTGTGCGGCCGTTTTATCCACGTATGCAATTTTGAAAGTTAGCAGTTGTTGGCTTCAGCCCCTGCGCATATAATGCGGGGGTGTTCGCGAAAATATGCGTCATCACACATGATCCAACGTCTTAGTCCATTAAGGAGGTGATCGCACGTCGAACTAGGCAACCGGACTATATAGCTTTAACACTTTCACTTAGCCATAGGAGTTTGACGGTGGGGCTACTATGTAGCCCCTGGTACTTTTGCGTGCATCCGAATACGGGTGCGTGTGTACATGACCGAGAAATGGTCCTTCATTAATGCGGGGGAATCCTAAAGATTCTGAGAACTCTTCGAGTGGTTGAACAGTCTCTCGCTATATCTTGACAGTCAGTTTTCGGCTTTCTCTATTGAGGTGCTCATCCGGAATAACTAGGGCACAATTGCAGTAGTTCTCCTTTGGCCGCCTTAGCCGATAAGAACAGAACATAAGGCGGCAAACCCAGGAGCCGGGCAAACCCAACATTTGACCAAAGACATGATTCGGAGCTGATGCATATAAGGCCAAACTCGTGACGCTGAACACTCCCGAAGGTATTCGGACTTTATAACATATACTTGGCTGAGTAACGCCCTTTATTATGAACCCTGCATTTCCATGTACGTGCATTGGTCTGTCGTGGCGAAATGCCAATAACGGCAGTATCCTCTGTGGGTGTAGTGCCCATGGGATGTGTAGGCAACAAGAGACAATAAAGAAGGTTTACACAGGGGCTTAATCTAAAAAGAAACCTTTGAGCGGGGCCCTGCTGCACGTCTGCGCCTTTGTCTCCATTGTGCCATGTCCTGGGAGGGTGTCGCATGAATAGTGCCTGCAAAAAAAGGAAAACTCGTGTAGAAGAGTATGACGTAAGCGTGCGAAGAATTGGCTATCACTAATGGATAGTGAAGGTGTAAAACATTGGCCTGTTAATAAGGTCAAGCCAAAAGTTGGGCTTTGTTAAATATCTATAGCCCCTGGTGTCCTCTATGGGATTACATGTGTGGCGCCTAGATCAGGTTTGTCTGGGCTGCCAGACTCGTCTAACCGTGTCCGTGGTCTTAACGACCAATCATGCTTTCTGGTATTAGAGGCCGCTTAGAGTCCGGCTGCTAGAGCCGTTGCATACTCTTCTGTGCGTAAGGAACGCTCTGTGTTTCCGTTAACGGTGATGACAACACGTGGACAGTTTAATGTAGGCGTAGTGCGGTACTGCGTTGAAGCGGGCGAAGGCCGTTCTCCCGAGCAATGCATGATATCCGCTTTGTAGGGGGCGATGGTGAAGAGTAGTTCTTCGCTTCTGGAGTTGCCTGGGGAACCAAATGTTACCTCTAGTACGATGGAGCCCCTGCAGTGGGCTTCAATGCCTGGTATCACCCCTTCAAAGGTGGTGTTACTTTGGCTGATTCTGGATGGGTCTATCCTCATCCTGCGGATAGTGTCTTGGTATATTAGCTTAAGACTACTGCCGCCGTCCATGAGGACCCCAGTGAGATGGTATCCGTTGATTATTGGGTCGAGCACCAAGGCAGCTGATCCTCCGTGCCGAATACTAGTCGGGTAGTCCCTGTGATCAAAGGTGATCGGGCAGGCCGACCAGTAGTTAAGTTTGGGGGCCACGGGCTCTATAGCATACGCGTCTCTGAGAGCGCGTACATGCCTTCTTGTGGTTATGTGAGTCGCGTGGATCATGTTAACTGTTTTTACCTCTGGTGGGAATTTTTTCTGTCCCCCAGTGTTCGGCTGGCGAGGCTCATCCTTGTCTTCACTTGGTGTTTCCCTTCCCCTGTGTTCGGCGTTTAATTTTCCGGCCTACTTAAAGACCCATCATTCTCTATGAGTGTGGTTCGCAGGTTTCTCGGGGGTGCCATGGATTTGGCATAGTCTGTCCAGAACTTTATTCAGGCCGGATGGTCCTTCTTTGCTGCCTTTAAGTGGTTTCTTTTGTTGACTGGGTCGAGAGCCCTTGAATCCGGCGTTGACCGTTGTGTTGTCCGTACTTTCTTCCTTTTTTCGACGTTTGTTTTTATTGCGCCGTGGCTTCCCGTTGCCATCCCTGATTTCGGATGTACTTGGGTCGCTGGTGCCTCGACGGGCCAACCAGCTGTCTTCACCCGCGCAAAAGCGGGTCATAAGGCTTGTTAGAGCTTCCTTTGTCCTCGACTTTTCTTGGCCGAGGTGTCTGGCGAGCCACTCGTCTCGGATACTGTGCTTGAAGGCCGCTAGGGCTTCGGCATCCGGATAGTCAACAATTTGATTATTCTTAGTGAGGAATCTGTTCCAAAGCTTGCGGGCGGACTCTCTGGGCTGTTGAATTATGTGACTTAAACCGTCAGCGTCCAGAGGTCGGACATAGGTCCCTTGAAAATTGGCCCTAAAAGCATCCTCGAGTTCCTCCCAACTTCCGATTGAATTTTTGGGGAGGCTTTTCAACCAGTGCCGAGCTGGTCCTTTCAACTTGAGGGGAAGGTATTTAATGGCGTGGAGGTCGTCCCCACGAGCCTTGTGGATATGCAGGATAAAATCCTCAATCTAGACCCCAGGGTCTGTCGTTCCATCATATGCCTATATGTTTACAGGTTTAAAACCTTGTGGGAATTCGTGGTCCAGTACCTCTTCGGTGAAGCACAGAGGGTGAGCAGCCCCTCTGTATCTGGACGTGTTGTGGCATGTCGTCGGCTATTGTTGTGTCCGGTGCTGATTCCGAACTGGTATCCGATCGGTCTGATCGTTTTGATGACCATAGTCCTGCGCCGGGGCGTGTCCTCTAGATCCATAGACGGACCTGGTCGCGCCAGCCTTTTTATCAAGGGGCTCACGTAAATCGTGTGCGACGTCAGTAGCTGCTTTATTATGGTTATGAAATGGTTGGCTCGGCCTACTGGCCATATTTTTGGGTGGAACGGCTTCGTCGTCAAATTCTGGTAGCAGCTTGCGCTTTGGATAGCTCTTTGTTTGGCGATCGTCGTCGTACTTTTATTCAGTGTCTAGTACTTTATTCCATCTGCGATTGAGCTTTTCCTATGCGGCTTTAAGCCTTTGCTTCTGCTTCTTTAGACTTCTTGGAGTGGCCATAAGCCTTCTATGGAGGTTATGTCATTCCAAACGTGTTTCCGGGATGATGAATGCGTCGTCGTCCGGGCTGTGCTCCTATCTCGTGGTGGTTTGATGAGTTCGTCCCTCGGGGTCACTGTGATCGGGCGTCTGCTCCGGCCTGTGTTTGGCGTGACCTAGCTCATCCTGCTCCATCGCTGGGTCCATATGGTCGTTGTTGCCTTCGGGGTTGACTGGGGTGTCGATCTTTCTAGCGCTATTATCATTGTTTTTACTGTGACTTGACTTAGAGCGGCGTCTGCGCTGTTGTTTTGGCTTTTGTCCGGGGGTTTTATCCTCCATTTTGTCGCCGTCGTCCTCCTTAGGCATATCCACCATGTATATATCATATGATGAGGTGGCAGTCCAGCGCCCCATGGGTGGTGGTTTTGGGTCGTCTCCTGCGCCGACGTCCATACCGTCGGTGTCATCAGAGTCGAAGTCAAGCATGTCTGTTACGTCGTCGACAGTGGCTATGAAGTGGGTGGTGGGTGGGCAACAAATTTCTTCGTCACCTTCTCCCCCCTTGGGCCGGAAATAGTTTGGCCGAGAGTTTCTTGACAAGGAGAGAGACTTTAATGAGTTCAGCATGTCGCCAAAGGGCGAGTGCTGGAAGATATCCGTAGCAGCAAATTCCATTACTGGAGCCCAGCCAGAATCGGCGGGCTCAGGGACGCGTGGTCTGGGACCTACAGCCGAACACAAGTCTAGGGATCCGGAAACACATGCTTCCTTGGGGATGAAGACCGTGTTCGGCTCTACCACCAATGAGTGTGCGGCTTCCCGGGTGGGGTCCATCCACCCGTCCTCGGGCGATGCAATCTGCCCCGGATTTAGGTCCGGGGCTTCTGCAGGCGCGATATCCCGAGTATTGTCTGACAGCAGGTCTAAGCCGTGCTCATCGTGACTGTTTGGCGCTCCTGGAGTATGCCCGAATCCGTCGAAGATCAAGTCTCCACGGATATTGGCCGTGCAGTTCAAGTTTCCGAACCTGACCTGATGACCAGGGGTGTAGCTGTCGATCTGCTCCAGATGGCCAAGCAAATTGGCCCGCAGTGCGAAGCCGCCGCACAGGAAGATCTATCCGGGGGAAAAAGTCTCACCCTGGACAGTGTTGCTGTTGATGATTGAAGGAGCCATCGAGCCTTGCAGCGACGACACAGAGGAACTCTCAATGAAAGCACCAATGTCGGTGTCAAAACCAGCGGATCTCGGGTAGGGGTCCCAATCTGTGCGCCTAAGGCTAATGGTAACAGGAGGCAAGGGACACAATGTTTACCCAGGTTCGGGCCCTCTTGATGGAGGTAAAACCCTACTTCCTGCTTGATTGATCTTGATGATACGAGTATTACAAGAGTTGATCTACCACGAGATCATAGAGGCTAAACCCTAAGAGCTAGCCTATGATGATTATGATTGTTGTGATCGTCCTCATGCGGACTAAATCCTCCGGTTTATATAGACACTGAAGGGGGCTAGGGTTTACACAGAGTCGGTTAAAAAGAAGGAAATCTAATATCTGGATCGCCAAGCTTGTCTTCCACGCAAAGGAGAGTCCCATCCGGTCAGGGGACGACGTCTTGAGTCTTGTATCTTCATAGTCCAACAGTCCGGCCAAAGTATATAGTCCGGCTATCCGGATACCCCCTAATCTAGGACTCCCTCAGTAACCAAATGTGGTTAGGAGTCCCGGATGAGATCACGAGCATCACGAGGAGTCTCAGAATGGTTAAGAGGTAAAGATTTATATATGGGAAGTCATATTTTGGGTTCCGGAAAAAGGTGCAATTTTTTCGGTATTATATCGCGAAGCTTCCAGAAGCTTCCGAAGGATTCCGGAGGGGTCCGAAAGTCCACAAGTGGGTTCACCATGACCCAAGGTCTAGCATGGGCTGCGGGGAGGTGCCTGTCCTTATTGGGGTAGGCGCACCAAGTCCTCAAAGCCCATGTGGCTAAGGAAGGCAAAAAAGGAAGGGGTCCTAGTAGTGTGGGGACCGATTCTCCGGGTATTAATTTCCAGAAAATGGCCCTTGTGCTCACCAGCCCTAGGATAACTGTTAGCTGATGAGTCACCAACTTGGTACATAAATTCCAAGCAAAATTTACAAAATATGTAGTACAAGACCATTCTGGCTTGCGAGTACAACAAATGGTTTCTAATGGTTGATGGCGGAAGCGGTTTGTGGATCATCAGTGTCTATGGAACTCCATGTTTCCATAGGAACAGCTGACCAGGTTAACTCCTATCTTCATGAGACTGCTATCACCGTTGCTTAAGTTCCAGGGCTGTCGGCGTGGTCGCTCCTCTACGTGCAAGAAAATTTGTCCAAGACAATAGGCAGGGACAAGCCAGTGAGTACTTTGAATGTACTCGCAAACATTTTGAACACAGGCATAATATGACAATGATGTGCTAAAAATATTTAATGCTCATGACGTCAGTCACAAATGATAAATAAAACTCTGATGTGTACGAGCATGTTAATCATGAATATGTAATAACATAACAATATAGAAGTATGAAAAGAACAACAAACATGCCACAGTCGGGCGTCTGAGCGACACCACATAAAGGGCTTTAAAAGAAATTCCACAGTCGGGCGTTTGAGCGACACCACATAAAAGGCTTTAAAAGAAATGCCACAGTCGGGCGTCTGAGCGACACCACATAAAGGGCTCTAAAAGATATGCCACAGTCGGGCGTCTGAGCGACACCACAT
>NC_041389.1:424531815-424566283 GCF_002162155.2 Triticum dicoccoides
GCGACACCACATAAAGGGCTTTAAAAGAAATGCCACAGTCGGGCGTCTGAGCGACACCACATAAAGGACTTTAAAAGAAATGCCACAGTCGGGCGTCTGAGCGACACCACATAAAGGGCTTTAAAAGAAATGCCATAGTCGGCCGTCTGAGCGACACCACATAAAGGGCTTTAAAAGAAACAATCATAGTAAATATCCCGGAGGTAGAACCATTCCAGGGATACTCAATAATAACAATAATATCACGGGTTAGTCCACAATAATAATAATCATAATTATCACAAGTCACAAGTTGTGATTTCAGTTATGGTTTAACAGTTTCACCTCCGAAGACCGACACTAAGACCGACACTTGACCCATCCCAGACTGTAATCCTTAACCATGGACACGGCTATTCGAATAGATTTAATCTCTGCAGAGAGTGTACTCTTTACCCACGAGTAATGGATTTCATTAGTCCATCGAGACTAATTCCGTCTACAGTCTTTTTGTTGGAAACACACCTAACTTGCACACACCAGCTTAACTCACATGTGTCTGGAATCACCCACGACACCTGTCAAGCAAAACTCTAAGTGGGGAGGCTACAACCTCGACGTAACATGGGATCACAAAATTTATACCGCGCGCAAAACTGGGGAAGCTACCCCCTTCGGCTACAACCGAAACACCCATGCTCCCGGACCCGGTGGTATGACTACTGGATGCCTCCAGTATCTTCCACCACGGCCTCTCTGTACGGTGTGTGCTAGGAAAGGGGTTGACAACTTACTGAACCGTACCCTACTTATTGTAGAGACGAGTTGTAGTACGAAGCAAGTATGGGGGTTACTGGCACAAGACTCGATCTACGGTCTGCTCAGGAGGTTGTATTATATCCTGCATGATTAGCATAACAATGCACATATTTCAAATAACAGATAGAAACATCACGCGACATACCCCTCATGCCATACCGGACACGACCGTCTCGACGGAGGACTAGGGACAAGACCGTGTCTACCCAAGATAGAGGCCTTCCCGGCTTCCCTTCCAGTATGCATGAAAGACGTATGACGGTGATTTCCATCACAAATCATGTCAACTACATTAGCATAAACTCATTGAAAATGCAGTCATAAGTAGGATCACTTCCTCACATAGAATGACGTATGCACGCGTCGCGGTGGTGCTGTCACTGATTCAAACAACACACACATAAATTTCACCAGGGTTCAAAATGCTTGCCTTCAGGTCATGGGAAAGAAGGGTGCATCCAAAACATCTTGAAATCTTCAAAAATCCTATTTAAAAGAATATATATGAATTAACACACAACACAAAACAGCACAAAAAGTTGTTTTGAATTTTTTTCAAATAAACCTTAAAATAAACTAGACAATATTTGAGAGAGGTAGGAAAAAGAATTAATTCATTTGGAGTTGTATTTAAAAAGATACAGCCGGTCAAAGTTTGGTCAAAAATCTGTTTAAAAAAATAAAACAGAAAAGAAAAACGTTTCGTAATAGACACGTACACGTCGAAGGCGTAATCTAGAAATATGCTTCCACTTATCCAGCGTGGCTGCGTCTGAGCCACTAACAGTGGGCCCGCCTAGCCCACTAGTGTGGTTTGACTAGTCTATTCTCCCTCCTCTTTCTCTGCCCGAAAGGCGGCAAGGGAACTACGATCAACGCCGGTGAACGGCGGCTCCTCGCGGGCTTCAGATGGTCGGGATGGATCCGCAAGATCGCGGCGGTCCTACCGGTGGTTGTTTTGTTCTCTAGGGTGCACGGAGCTGCCGGCGGCGAGCTCCGCAGCGGACGGTGGTCGTCGGAAAAAGTGAAATCTCGCCCGCGGCGAGTCCCGATCAAGATTGAATAGGGGGACGGGCTCACGGGAGGATGTGGGGGTTCCCGGTGGAGAGAGTGGAGAGGGGGAGGCCCTGGTGGCGCCGGAATGGCTTGGTTAGTGATGGCGGCTGGAGTTGCCGGAGAGGAAGGAGACGACCCTCTCCCATCGATTGACGGCTAAAGGGGCACGAGTGGGACGGTGTGAGGCTGCCTACGTGCGGGTTTGAGCTCGGGGGCCTCTTATATAGGCGATGGAGGTCGGTTTGCGGCGGCCGTGGATAAGCTTGCCGGGGACCGCCGTTCTGTAGCTAGGGCGACGTGGCGGCGACGCGCGCTAGAGGACGAAGCTGTGGATGAGCACGCACTGTTCCAGGAGGCAGGTGGCAAGCGCTGGCGGCTTGGGCGGCGCTGGCTAGCGCAGGAGCGGTCGGGCGGCGGTGGCGGCTAGCGGCTGGCCTGCCGGCGACGTGGCGAGTGCTGCGGGGTTGGTGGGTGCAGAACGGGACATTGCGTGCTGGCTGCGGTCGATCACGGACCGGGTTGAGTGCGGGGCGTGACGCGGCAGCTCGGCGCTTGTGGGTGCCAAACGCACGCTCTGGGCGCGCCCAGAGCACGCCCGGGACATGCTCGACGAAATGCTAGGGCAGCCTAGAGGTCGCGGTTGAGGCTGGCAATTAACAGGACTAGTCTAGGCTTAGCAAGGGGACTGAGGGACATGGTGATTTGGTCAGGGGCTCAAGTTCATCAAGTAAACTTGGAGTCATGCCAAATCTGGCTATGCACTCAGAGTGTTTGACAAAATGCCAAAGGCACCTAGGTAGTTCTTGGAGTGGCCAAATTCTCCAGAGCAGTGTCTCTATGGGTGCAAGAGAGGGTGGTGAAGTTAGTTTGCAAGAAGGAGAAACTTGCCAGTGCAAGTTTTGCAAAACTACACTTCTGGACAGGAAGTAAATGACATTATTACAAGGGCCAAAAGTGTTCCAAAGAGAGCATGCTCCTGGACTTAGGGGTTTTGCAGGGTTGACTACAAGCATGAGAAAGCACAAAGTCACTAGAGCAAGAAATCATAGGGTTGCAGCAGAAAACACAAGTCTGGTCCAGAATGAAAAGGAGGTTGATGCACTCAAATCTTCCAAAGAACAACACTATGTTTTTGCATAAATTTGGATGGCATGCTACTACTGACATCCCATAATTTTGGTGGAGGCTCTAGGGAAATATTTAATTGGGTTGTAGTGCAAAAATGCCCACTGGACCAGAGAAGAAAAACATGTGTAACACTCAAAATAAGCAATGAAATAATTTTATTATTACACAAAAGTGATCTAGGGGCATCACATGACATCTCCAAATTTTGGTTGAAATATTAGTTAAAGTTATCAACCGGTTGCAGTACAAACAGAGCTCCAAAAAAATTGAAACAAGCCATTTTAATGATTAAAGCTCAGGGTGAAATAATTTAATAAACAAATCTATTGATTTAGAAATTGTTTTAATGAGATGGCATTGAAGTCCAATTTTTTTGGAAAGCTCCACGTGGGAAAGATGAAACTCATTAACATAAAAAGAAGAGTTTTCTTTCTGAAATCCATAGAAAGGTCCAGAGTGCAAAAATTTAAAACTCCTGGCAAGATTTTAATATCAAAAACTTGGTTAAATTTTTAGGGTGTTACAATTACTAACCCCCTTAAGAAAAATCTCGTCCTCGAGATTTGCTAAGGTCTGTAAAACAAAAATTACTTTTACTAGATCAAAAGATCATTTTACACAAGCGGTAAAAAGAGGCTACAGTGAGAGGGCAATAATTGGTGAATAACTACAGTGTGGGCACTGGCGTTGTGTGGAGAAATTCCACGTTCTGGACAACGAGTGATTTCTACGCGGGACGTAGTGAATTTAGAATAAATTCTAAATTCAACAATACACTGGTCGTACCCGAGAGCACAGTGCTCCCTCTGGCTGACAGGTGGGACCGGGGCCCACTGTCAGTCTCTCCTTCTTCCTCTGGCTCTCTCTTCTTCCTCTCTCCCGCGCGCTTTCCCGGCTTTCTCCACCGGCAACGTCTAGCGCGTAGGGCATCTAGGCCGTACTGCGGTAGTGCGCGGCGTGCTTGCTGCCGGTGCAGTGTGCACTCACCTCGCGGGCCAGTGCGCTGTCGGCACTGCTCGCGGATTCGTCTCCGAACACCGGCGATTGGGCGACGAGCGGCGCTGGTGGACTTCGTCCACCGTACACCGATCTCGAGCTATAAAACGACCGCGGTGCTCCTTCTTCATCTTTGCACCTGGCCTCGCTTCTCCTCCTCCTTCTCCTCCCTTACGGCTCACCGGAGCTCGAGACGAGGCTCTAATGGCGGAGACGGTGCCGGACTGGTACGTGATCCTGGTGTGTGGCGGGCTGGCGGCAGTGCTGGGGCTCTCCGTGCTCCTGTGCGCAATGATGTATGATGATCGTTGTGATGCTGCCGCTCGGGTGTTGGCTCTCCGCGGTGGCGGTGATCACGAGGATTAGGCGTAATCCTGAGTGTTAACCGTTATCGGTGTGCTGGAGGTGGATGGTGTCCGGATGATTATCCGCTAATCTCTCCCTTGGATGCATGTGGAGCACTTAGGGGGTGGTTGGTGAGATGCAACGTGGTTGCGTGTATTGCAGGCAGTGTAAGAGTCCGAGTGGTTTTGGGTCTGTTGCCGTGGTGCAGCGCGAAATTAAACAATCCATGTAGTGAGAGGATAAAAGATGCATCAATTCTGGAAAAAGAAATCTCATTCCAGGATTTTTGCGGTTACACAAGCTACTAACGAAGAAAACCACTCACAAAAGTAGAAACTAAATACTCGACTCGTCGCACAAATTCGAGGTACCATGCATAAGTTACAACGTAATAATAAATGCTGAAATAACAAATATAGCAGTGATGTCTAAAATGAGAATGGTAACTGGACAGGGTCTCGAGAAAAAGTCTCCGGTAGTGGAATACACTCCTCTTCTATCGGAGGAAGGGGATTGATCAGTCGATGTATGCGTCTCTCCGGATCGGGCCGCAGTGGTCTGCCAATGGCAATCTGAGGGTTCAGATCAGTGAGATTCTGGAGATAATCCATCACTCACTGGTTCAAATGCTCTTGAGCGATGATGTACTGGATGAGGTTGGCCAGTACTGGGTCTCTCTCAATCCGCCCACCGGGAAAAGATGTTACTCCCCCGGGCGTTACACGGCTCGGAAAGTAATAATATCCTCGCTCGCGGGCATAGGGCACTGCGGATCGAAGACGAGCAACCGCTTTGTTCGCAGCAGCTTCTATGGCCAAACGTGGGGTTGGCATAAATTTCCCCACGAAGGAAACCTCCGTTGGATCTTGGTTGGGGTCTACGGGAGGAATGTGTACTGCTGCCCAATATTCCGAGGTGGAAGGGGTGATTCTCGATTTGAACAGCTCGTACTGGGGTGGCTGGGTAGAACCCATGGTACTGCAGGTAAAGTCCCACAATATTTTGACAAAGCTACCTGGGGTTGCATCTGGGGTTCTCCGATAAATACTAGGGCTCGGCATGGTAAGAAATGGTCATGGGAGTGGTGAACGAGGTGAGGGTTGCTGAGTAAGGTCACAAGGTGGCCTTCTTATATAGCATCTGGCTGGTTTTATTTACCGTGGTGAAAGGTAATAAATCTGCCAGATTAGCTCCCAAGGTCGGGGTCAGTGTCAGAGATACACATATCTCATAAAGAGACGTGTTACTATGGGTGTCGTCGGGTCTGGTTTTGGTAGCTGTGCCCGGAAATGTGCAACTATGCGCTGAAAAACTACGCAAGGCTACTATAAAAATAGAGGCACAACGACAGGCTGCGATAATACACAAGACTACATGATTACAAAGCGGGGATACACTGAGACTTGACACTACTCGTACAGCTTAGTCTACCTCGTTTACGTCTAAACGGGCGTGCCTGGTGGATGTCGAGGCTTCTCCACGTGTCTCACTGCCGGGATTAGTCGGAGATGGCGGAGGAACTGCAGGGTCGGGGTAGCGATGATGACCATCGCGGGGATTGTTGGCCACAATCCCGTTGGAGTGTGCTCCCAAAAGGTGACGAAGCACTTATGGGGTCATCAAGACACCTTGGCCGCTGGTTGGAGCTGACCTCAGGGTCTCGATCGGGTGTCCAAACAGCACGACTGGGTTGTCGGCGTCGGACTCGGCTTCCCTGCTTGCCGGGGCTCGGCGAACCAGCTCTCCTCGAGCTGCGATCAGATCAATAGTGATTTGATCGAACAATGCCTCTAGTGCACTTACATAGCGCACTAGGTGCAACAATGCGGGATCCGTCTCGTGATCTCCGTTGGCGACTTGGGGTGGTCTACCATACCCTTCACGCCTGGGGTAGTAGTAGAACGAGCGATAGTTAACTCTAGGCGACAACTGCCGGAGTTGAACTATAGCTTGTCGAGCGGCTAGCTGGATGGCTTGTGGCTCGAAGGAAGTTGTTCTTCCGGTGAACCTGTAGGGGCGTTCTGGCGACAAACCCCTACCGTAGATGTGCACAGTGGCCCAGAATTGGCGGTCTTCACCGCTCATGGGTCCTTGGTACACAACATATTCTGGGGGCTCTTCTAATGCGTAGGCACGACGTGTGAGGTTTGCGAGTATGGTCACGAAACCTCCAAGATTGGTTGCTGTGGTCTCATTGTGCACTATGGTACCAGGCATTGTGGCTAGGTTGGGGAAGAGGATGTGCTTTGCTGGGTTGAGGCTAGCGTGCCCTTTTTATAGAAAAGGGGACGGAGTCTTCCTTCGCACGCTTGCGAATGAGACATTTTTGCCATCGGTCACTGGCGTGTGAATGATAGGCTAGGCTGATAGGTTGGGCACCAACTGCCAAAAGTGTCGGGATCACTGTGTGGCTATCTTGCACGGGAAGCTTGGCTGGCGTTTTGGTTAGGGTCTGGTAGGTTGGTTTACCTAAGTTATCTGACCTGGCTAAGATAGGATTAGCCAATGGTCAGCCTGGCTCTGGTACCAAGTCTGTGGGGACCGATTCTCCGGGTATTAATTTCCAGAAAATGGCCCTTGTGCTCACCAGCCCCAGGATAACTGTTAGCTGGTGAGTCACCAACTTGGTATAGAAATTCCAAGCAAAATTTAAAAAAATATGTAGTACAAGACCATTCTGGCCTGCGAGTACAACAAATGGTTTCTAATGGTTGATGGCGGAAGCGGTTTGTGGATCATCAGTGTCTATGGAACTCCATGTTTCCACAGGAACAGCTGACCAGTCTAACTCCTATCTTCGTGAGACTGCTATCACCGTTGCTTAAGTTCCGGGGCTGTCGGCGTGGTCGCTCCTCTCCGTGCAAGAAAATCTGGCCAAGACAATAGCCACGGACAAGCCAGTGAGTACTTTGAATGTACTCGCAAACATTTTGAACACAGGCATAATATGACAATGATGTGCTAAAAATATTTAATGCTCATGACGTCAGTCATAAATGATAAATAAAACTCTGATGCGTACCAGCATGTTAATCATGAATATGTAATAACATAACAATATAGAAGTATGAAAAGAACAACAAACATGCCACAGTCGAGCGTCTGAGCGACACCACATAAAGGGCTTTAAAAGAAATGCCACAGTCGGGCGTCTGAGCGACACCACATAAAGGGCTTTAAAAGAAATGCCACAGTCGGGCATCTGAGCGACACCACATAAAGGGCTCTAAAAGATATGCCACAGTCAGGCGTCTGAGAGACACCACATAAAGGGCTTTAAAAGAAATGCCATAGTCGGCCGTCTGAGCGACACCGCATAAAGGGATTTAAAAGAAATGCCACAGTCGGGCGTCTGAGTGACACCACATAAAGGGCTTTAAAAGAAATGCCACAGTCGGGCGTCTAAGCGACACCACATAAAGGGCTTTAAAAGAAACAATCATAGTAAATATCCCGGAGGTAGAACCATTCCAGGGATACTCAATAATAACAATAATATCACGGGTTAGTCCACAATAATAATAATCATAATTATCACAAGTCACAAGTTGTGATTTCAGTTATGGTTTAACAGTTTCACCTCCGAAGACCGAAACTAAGACCGACAATTGACCCATCCCAGACTGTAATCCTTAACCATGGACACGGCTATTCGAACAGATTTAATCTCTCCAGAGAGTGTACTCTTTACCCACGAGTAATGGATTTCAATAGTCCATCGGGACTAATTCCGTCTACGGTCTTTTTGTTGGAAACACACCTAACTTGCACACACCAGCTTAACTCACATGTGTCTGGAATCACCCACGACACCTGTCAAGCAAAACTCTAAGTGGGGAGGCTACAACCTCGACGTAACATGGGATCACAAAATTTATACCGCGCGCAAAACTGGGGAAGCTACCCCCTTCGGCTACAACCGAAACACCCATGCTCCCGGACTCGGTGGCATGACTACCGGATGCCTCCAGTATCTTCCACCACGGCCTCTCTATACGGTGTGTGCTAAGAAAGGGATTGACAACTTACTGAACCGTACCCTACTTATTGTAGAGATGAGTGGTAGTACGAAGCAGGTATGGGGGTTACTGGCACAAGACTCGATCTACGGTCGACTCAGGAGGTTGTATTATATCCTGCATGATTAGCATAACAATGCACATATTTCAAATAACAGATAGAAACATCACGCGACATACCCCTCATGCCATACCGGACACGACCGTCTCGACGGAGGACTAGGGACAAGACCGTGTCTACCCAAGACAGAGGCCTTCCTGGCTTCCCTTCCGGTATGCATGAAAGACGTATGACGTGATTTCCATCACAAATCATGTCAACTACATTAGCATAAACTCATTGAAAATGCACTCATAAGTAGGATCACTTCCTCACATAGAATGACGTATGCACGCGTCGCGGTGGTGCTGTCACCGATTCAAACAACACGCACATAAATTTCACCAGGGTTCAGAATGCTTGCCTTCAGGTCATGGGAAAGAAGGGTGCATCCAAAACATCTTGAAATCTTCAAAAATCATATTTAAAAGAATATATATGAATTAACACACAACACAAAACAGCACAAAAAGTTGTTTTGAATTTTTTTCAAATAAATCTTAAAATAAACTAGACAATATTTGAGAGAGGTAGGAAAAAGAATTAATTCATTTGGAGTTGTATTTAAAAAGATATAGCCGGTCAAAGTTTGGTCAAAAATCTGTTTTAAAAAATAAAACAGAAAAGAAAAACGTTTCGTAATAGACACGTACACGTTGAAGGCATAATCTAGAAATACGCTTCCACTTATCCAGCGTGGCTGCGTCTGAGCCACTAACAGTGGGCCCGCCTGGCCCACTAGTTAGGTTTGACTAGTCTATTCTCCCTCCTCTTTCTCTGCCCGAAAGGCGGCGAGGCAACAGCGATCAACGCCGGCGAATGGCGGCTCCTCGCGGGCTTCAGATGGTCGGGATGGATCCGCAAGACCGGGGCGGTCCTACTGGTGGTTGTTTTGTTCTCTGGGGTGCACGTAGGTCGTCGGAAAAAGTGAAATCTCGCCCGCGGCGAGTCCCGATCAAGATTGAGTAGGAGGACGGGCTCACGGGAGGATGTGGGGGTTCCTGGTGGAGAGAGTGGAGAGGGGGAGGCCCTGGTGGCGCCGGAATGGCCTGGTTAGTGACGGCGGCTGGAGTTGCCGGAGAGGAAGGAGACGACCCTCTCCCATCGATTGACGGCTAAAGGGGCACGAGTGGGACGGTGTGAGGCTGCCTGCGTGCGGGTTTGAGCTCAGGGGCCCCTTATATAGGCGATGGAGGTCGGTTTGCGGCGGCCGTGGATAAGCTTGCCGGCGACCGCCGTTCTGTACCTAGGGCGACATGGCGGTGACGCGCGTTAGAGGACGAAGCTGTGGATGAGCACGCACTGTTCCAGGAGGCAGGTGGCAAGCGCTGGCGGCTTGGGCGGCGCTGGCTAGCGCAGGAGCAGTCGGGCGGCGGTGGCGGCTAGCGACTGGCCTGCCGGCGACGTGGCGAGTGCTGCGGGGTTGGTGGGTGCAGAAGGGGACATTGCGTGCTGGCTGCGGTCGGTCACGGACCGGGTTGAGTGCGGGGCGTGATGCGGCGGCTCGGCGCTTGTGGGTGCCAAACGCACGCTCTGGGCGCGCCCAGAGCACGCCCGGGACATGCTCGACGAAATGCCAGGGCAGCCTAGAGGTCGCGGTTGAGGCTGGCAATTAACAGGACTAGCCTAGGCTTAGCAAGGGGACTGAGGGACATGGTGATTTGGTCAGGGGCTCAAGTTCATCAAGTAAACTTGAAGTCATGCCAAATCTGGCTGTGCACTCAGAGTGTTTGACAAAATGCCAAAGGCACCTAGGTAGTTCTTGGAGTGGCCAAATTCTCCAGAGCAGTGTCTCTATGAGTGCAAGAGAGGGTGGTGAAGTTAGTTTGCAAGAAGGAGAAACTTGCTAGTGCAAGTTTTGCAAAACTACACTTTTGGACAGGAAGTAAATGGCATTATCACAAGGGCCAAAAGTGTTCCAAAGAGAGCATGCTCCTGGACTTAGGGGTTTTGTAGGGTTGACTACAAGCATGAGAAAGCACAAAGTCACTAGAGCAAGAAATCATAGGGTTGCAGTAGAAAACACAAGTCTGGTCCAGAATGAAAAGGAGGTTGATGCACTCAAATCTTCCAAAGAACAACACTATGTTTTTGCATAAATTTGGATGGCATGCTACTACTGACATCCCATAATTTTGGTGGAGGCTCTAGGGAAATATTTAATTGGGTTGTAGTGCAAAAATGCCCACTGGACCAGAGAAGAAAAACATGTGTAACACTCAAAATAAGCAATGAAATAATTTTATTATTACACAAAAGTGATCTAGGGGCATCACATGACATCTCCAAATTTTGGTTGAAATATTAGTTAAAGTTATCAACAGGTTGCAGTACAAACAGAGCTCCAAAAAAATTAAAACAAGCCATTTTAATGATTAAAGCTCAGGGTGAAATAATTTAATAAACAAATCTACTGATTTAGAAATTGTTTTACTGAGATGGCATAGAAGTCCAAATTTTTTGGAAAGCTCCACTTGGGAAAGATGAAACTCATTAACATAAAAAGAAGAGTTTTCTTTCTGAAATCCACAGAAAGGTCCAGAGTGCAAAAATTTAAAACTCCTGGCAAGATTTTAATATCAAAAACTTGGTTAAATTTTTGGGGTGTTACAAGTAGGAATAGGATTGGACTTTGAGTCCAAGTCCTCTCCCCCTTAGCTATGCCCTAGGGCTTGGAGGGGCTGTTTCCCACGCCTCTCCACCTATATATAGAGGGGAGGGGCGTCCCAAGAGGATACACCAAGACCTTGGTGCCCCCCTCTCTCTCTCATAGTTCCATCGCCTCGTCCCGGCGATGCTTAGCGGAGCGCTATGGGTGCTCCACCACCGCCATCACCACCACGCTGTTGTGTTGGTTGTGATCCCATCTACTTCTCCTATCCCACTTTCTGGATCCAGAAGGAGGAGACGTCATCGAGCCGCACGTATGCTAAACTCGGAGGTGTCATCCGTTTGAAACTAGATCGGTTGGATCGTGATTTGATCGCTAAGAGTAGGACTACATCAACTGCGAGATAAACACTTCCGCTTAGTAATCTACATGGATAGATCTTGCGTGTGCGCAATTTTTTTTGTTTTCCATGCAACACTCCCCAACACATCATCCCTTGTTCCCCATCGATCCCAGATCCACAACTCGGGACCCCTACCCCGAGGTCTGCCGGTTTTGACACCGACATTGGTGCTTTAGTTGAGAGTTCCACTGTGGGGTTGCCCAAAGGATTGATGGCTCGCCTGATCGTAAGCGAAGGCATCGGATTCGGGGACTTCTTTGTCCCCAGTCAACTCTTCGTATTCAACAGCATCGTGTTGCACGCCGACCCGACTGGTCGTCTACATCTAGTCGATAACTTTGATCCTGAACACCGAATTCGATTTGATAATCTGGAATACGTTGCAGACGTGCAGGGCGATTAGGTCTTCGCCGGATTCACTGCCCCCTCCGGCACCCTCGCAGGCCTCGCCGTGCCTGCTCCGGAGTCCCTCTCCAATCTGATCTACAGATCAGCCCCAGTCCTCCAAACAGCTTTGAGCCAAGAGGGCTCCGCTTCGAGTGGGGGCCAGACCCTGTCGGCGTTCTGGGAACGGGGGTCCCCAGACTTGCCTGCCTGCAGCCTGCGGCATGGCTCAAGAAGTGGCCCAGTACGACCCGTCTTCATCAACCCGAGCTCAAGACCCTCGCGAGGGGCCAAGCCTCGCGGGGCGGATGACGCAAGGCTTCCTCAGGGGTGGCCTCACCAGGAAGGCTTGCGAGGAGGCGGAGAGATCAAGGCAAGGAGTACCTCGCGAGGTGCTCGTGATGCAAGCCATGACGATCGAGACCAGGCGGGTGCCGGCCAGCGCAGTGTCCTCGTTTCCTCTTTGGTGCAAAGGGGGCAAGTGCAGGCGCGGAGTACCCAGGCACCAAGCAAAGGTTACCATATCGGTGCAACGAGACCAAGACTAGCAGGATGGCACGACGGAGGTCACCGTGGAGCCCAGGACGGCATCATCGCCAGTGCCTTTGGCAGTCGAAGACCAACTTTAGTTAGGATAACTTGTACTAGCTGCCCCCTTCAAAATGGCCGTTGTTGGCTCTTCTTCCCGCTCAATATTTGGGAAGAGGACCAGGGCTCCTATAAATAGAGATAGCCACCACCGTAGAGAGGGGATCATCTCATCCAGAGATCATCTCATCCAGAGCTGATCGAATCCTTCCCAAGTAGAGCACCGCACCAGCTCAAGAACACCCCTCGTGAGGCTGTTCTTCCTCTGTACTGTTCATCATCAGCCCTAGAGGCAATCCACCACACCACACATTGGATTAGGGTATTACAACACAACGGTGCCCCGAACCAGTATAAACCTTGTGTCCCTTGTGTTGTTCATCGCGTAGCTTAGATTCACGGCAAGGTTTTGGGACGTGGATCGGTAGGGAGAAGATCTTCGTGTGCACCCAAGAGTTGGAACCTCAAGGGTTTTGCCAGAACCCAATATCTGACATTTGGCGTGCCAGGTAGGGGGTGCGCCGAAATCCTCTTTCCGCGGTTCCATGTTCCATCATTTTGTCGCATCCATGACGGACGCTCACTACAAGAAATATGTCAACTAGTGACCTTCTGTCAGTGACCCTAGAAGAATTGGTCATAGATCTATGACCATTTGAGACCAATTGGTCAAAAGCTGTTCGGGGGGCTCCAAACCCTAAACAATTGCGACCATTTTGGTCAGAAAGGTCGTAATATCCTTACACAAAATGGTCATAAAGCAAACAACGCTAGTCCGCTGCCTTGTTTCTAGTTGTTAACGACCAATATAGATGGTCATAGACTTGTAAATTGTGGTGGGTTGCAATGACTAGGCGCCATCTCATCAGTTTTGCCTATGTGTCATGTCCATGTGTCAATTTTTGTCCTAGGTTGTGAAGCAACCTATATTTCTGTTATTCCAAAAATTCCCAATAAATTCTCATAAATTGTTTGGATAATATCTTCATCAAATATGTCAAAAACCTTCCTTGCCTAGTTCAAAAATAATTCAACAATATTCATTTTCCTATTCTGTTCAGAGCAGCACTTTGTGAAGGAAGTACCACTTTGGCATGTCCAAATAGTATCCATTTTCTACAGTGCTTTCCTATGCCCAAATAACCATCCTCCACCAAATGCCAGCTCAATCCATTCATTATTTTGAGCCCAGCTTCAACATTCGTATTTATGTCTAGTGTGGTACTTTGCAAAGAAAGTACCACCTAGGCTCCTCGTTTTGAGCTAAAAATTTGTGAAGACGGTCTTCTTAGTAACTGATCATGCTCAGCCAAAACACACGCCAATTAGCCATGTACATTTCCTGTACCGCTAATCAAACACTTGGCTGCTAATTCATGTTTGAGCATCAATCGGTCTCCTCGTGAGAATCTTATGTTGTGATTTTCTTCCTAACACCTACCTGGGGAGTGCCCAACCCACTAGACATGCCTAGGCCGCCTAGAACACATGGCAATGCCACGGTCACGCGGTGACCACGCGACGAGCATGCGAGTTTACGCGCTCTAGAGTTGGGGCCCTCGGCCACTGCCCAAACCTCGACGTATAGCCACCAAACCATGTATTTATGATTAAATAGGTACTTATGTAACTAGAAATTATTTTTGGAAAAAATAAATAGCAAACTATGAGGCAGCTACAGTTCAAATTTGACCCGCTTCCACCTGAATCGACGGAAATTTGCCTTTTTCACGAGAGGTGGATCAAAACTTTTTACACCCAACCATTTTGTCAATTGTGCATTATATATGGCCTAGTATTTTATAAAATTGATTAGGTCCAATTTTGCAACAAATATATGGTAGGTCCTTCACAAAAAAACTCATTTTGGGCACTCGGAAAAATGGAAAATGAATTTTTCGTGCAAAGAAAATGAAAACTTCCTTAGGCAACATTGTTTGTCATTCCAAGATGCACCCTTGTGCATGATATGAGGTCATTTAAACAAACTATGCCATGAATGTGGCCATAGGATTGATCATTTAGCTTGATAGCCATGAATCTTCATGCATGATAGCTCATTTTTGAGAACACTTTTTTAAAAGAATTGCCGTATTACAAGTTTATTATTTTTCCTGGAAACTTGGTCACATATAATGACACAATGCGAAGGTTTTCCAATTTTTTGAATTTTTATGCCTGTTTCAAAATGCGGTCAAAACGGCGGGAATGACCGTTCCTAGCTAGTGGTTGAATCTTGGAACTTTTTTGGTGTTTCTATGATTAAATAGATACTTATGTACCTAGAAATGATTTTTGGAAAAAATAAAGAGCAAACTATAAGGCAGCTACAATTCAAATTTGACCCACTTCCTATTGAATCGGCGGGAATCTGTCTTTTTCACCAAAGGTGGATCAAAACTTTTTACACCCAACCATTTAGTGAATTGTGCATTAAATATGTCCTAGAATTTTAGAAAATTAATTTGGTACAATTTGTCAACAAATATATGGTAGGTCCTTCACAAAAAACCTCATTTCGGGCACTCAAAAATGGGAAATGAATTTTCCGTGCAAAGAAAATGAAAACTCCCTTAGGGAACATTGTTTGTCATTCCAAGATTTAACCTTGTGCACAATATGAGATCATTTGAACAAACTATGCCATGAATATGGCCATAAGATTGATCATTTGGCTTGATAGCCATGAATCTTCATGCATGATAGCTCATTTCTAAGAACACTTTTTTAAAATAATTGTCGTATTACAAGTTTATTATTTTTTCTGGGAACTTGGCCACATATAATGACACAATGCGAAGGTTTTCCAATTTTTTGAATTTTTTTGAATTTTTTATGCCCGTTTCAAAATGCGGTCAAAACGGCGGGAATGACCGTTCCTAGCTAGTGGTTGAATCTTGGAACTTTTTTGGTGTTTCCCTGATTAAATAGATACTTATGTACCTAGAAATGATATTTGGAGAAAATAAAGAGCAAACTATAAGGCAGCTACAGTTCAAATTTGACCCGCTTCCTACTGAATCGGTGGGAATCTGTCTTTTTCACCAGAGGTGGATCAAAACTTTTTACACCCAACCATTTAGTAAATTGTGCATTAAATATGCCCTAGAATTTTAGAAAATTGATTTGATACAATTTTGCAACAAATATATGGTAGGTCCTTCACAAAAAAACCTCATTTCAGGCACTCGAAAAATGGAAAATGAATTTTCCGTGCAAAGAAAATGTAAACTCCCTTAGGCAACATTGTTTGGAATTCCAAGATTCAACCTTGTGCAAAATATGAGATCATTTGAACAAACTATGCCATGAATGTGGCCATAAGATTGATCATTTGGCTTGATAGCCATGAATCTTCATGCATGATAGCTCATTTCTGAGAACACTTTTTAAAAAGAATTGTCGTATTACAAGTTTATTATTTTTCCTGGAAACTTGGTCACATATAACGACACCATACGAAGGTTTTCCAATTTTTTAATTTTTTTGAATTTTTTATGCCCGTTTCAAAATGCGGTCAAAACGGTGGGCTTGACCGTTCCTAGCTAGTGGTTGAATCTTGGAAAACTTTTGATGTTTCCCTGATTAAATAGATACTTATGAACCTAGAAATGATTTTTGGGAAAAATAAAGAGCAAACTATGAGGCTGCTGCAGTTCAAATTTGACCCGCTTCCAGCTGAATCGGCGAAAATTTGTCTTTTTCACGAGAGGTGGATAAAAACTTTTTACACCCAACCATTTGGTCACTTGTGCATTAAATATGGGCTAGTATTTTAGAAAAATGATTTGGTACAATTTTGCAACAATTATTTGGTAGGTCCTTCACAAAAAAACTCATTTTGGGCACTCGGAAAATGGAAAATGATTTTTTCGTCCAAAGAAAATGAAAACTTTCTTAGGAAACATTGTTTGCCATTCCAATATGCACCCTTGTGCACAATATGAGATCATTTGAACAAATTCTCATTCAAATTTTCCCCGCTTTCCACTGAATGGGTGAAATTTGTTTTTTTATAAGAGGTGGATCAAAAGCTTTTGACATGTAACTATTTGGTCAATTTTACATAAAATGTGGTCTAATATTTTTGAAAAATGGAGTTGTGCTATTTTGGAACAAATATTTGGTAGCTTCTTCACAGGAAAACCATTTTATGCACTCAAAAATGGAAAATCATCTTTTTGTGCAAAGAAAATGAAAGCCGTTGAGCTGTGGCATCGTTTGCCATTCTAAGATGCACACTTATGAAAAAAACGAGATCATTTTGACAAACTATGACATTGTTATGTTTACAAAAATTCAAAGTTTGGGGTCCAAAATTTTAAGATTCAAGTGCGAGATAGCCGGCCAATGAGACGCGGGGAACTGCTTTCACGCGGATCACCAAATTGGACGCAATCTGAGCCATCCATCACGCATCCATCCAACGGTGGAGCTACTCCCGAGAATCAAAAACCCTAATCCACCCACCCACCCTTCCCTCGATCCCCAAATCCTCAACCGCCGCCACCCCCACTCACCCACTCCCTCGCTCCCCTCGGTCCCCCAGATCCATCTTCTCCTCTCTCGCAACCCCAAACCCGGCCACGCGGCCGATCGCCACTCCCCCAAACCGAGCCCCAGCCCCGCCGGCGACCTCCTCGCCCAATCCTCGACTGCCCAACGACATCCTCTACTTCATACTCGTCGGCCGACCAACCAACCTTCTCCTCCTCCTCCTCATCTCCCCACAATTTGATTTGGATCCCCCTCCGGTGAACCAGCCGCCGGCGACCGCCTCCACTCCGCTGTCGGCGCCACCTTCCCTCCCTTCACTGGCTGGAGATCCACTCGAGATCGCCTCCTCCAATCCCGCCGCCGTCGCCGTTGCCGACCCCCAACCCCACCCCCACCGGCGACCGTCTCCACCAACCCCATCACCACCGGCGACCTCCCTCCCTCCCTAGATGGATGGATGGATGGACGGGGACGACGATAGCAGCGCTGGATCCGCATCCACTATCTCTCGGTGGGGGCCATGGACTACTCGGCAAGCAGCAAGCGGGCGCTGGAGTGGGCCGTCCGGAACCTGCTCCGCCGGGGCGACACCATCGTCGTCCTCCACGTCCAGCGCCACGGCGGGGAGGAGGCCAAGCACGTTGTCTGGGCCAAGTCTGGATCCCGTAAGCGCTCCGACACACCCACCCCTCTGTTCGCTTCGATCTCAAGCTAACGCGTGCTCGATCGGCTCCCCCGCAGCGCTCATCCCTCTGTCCGAGTACCGGGAGCCGGAGGTGATGAAGAACTACGGCGTGACCTGCGATGCCGAGGTGCTCGACATGCTCGACACCGCCTCGCGCCAGCTCGAGGTATGTTGCTTTTTTGTATATGCGCGGGAGGTGTTCCGATCCTCTGATGTGATCGATCGAGCATGGAGGAAGATGGACTGACTGGCTCTTCGGCCTGATCGTCAGCTGAAGGCGGTGGCAAAGGTGTACTGGGGCGACGCCAGGGAGAAGCTCTGCGACGCGGTGGAGGAGCAGAAGATCGACACGATCGTCATGGGCAGCCGCGGCCTCGGCACCATCCAGAGGTACGATATTACTCCTGTCAAAGTGTTGCTTTGGACATGTGCGATTCTTGGTCATAGTTTCCCAGAGCACGAAATTGGCGGTTGCTGCTTGCATAAAGTAGTACGGTATTCTTGTTCATACAGGCAATCCTCACGTCACCGGGGTTAATATAGTACTACTATCAGACATTGCTTGATTCAAGATGCATGCGAAGTCAAATGTCCGTGAAGCAATAGTTCAAATAAATTGGTCTGATTACTACTTGTGGCTAGTGATTTAGACAATAGTATCACTATTTTGTGTCTGATTACTACTTCAGGAACCTGGTCTTGTTTCTATTTTCTGGCTGTTGGTTTTGTTTCCAAGTTCTTTTTCGGGGAGGAATGGATTAGTTATGACCGAATTTGTGTTGGCTGGCGTTACATGTCTTCATAAACCTGGCCTTGTTGCTTTTACACCCAAAAAAGGACCAGGTCAATGTGCTAATTCCTGGTTCATCTTTGTTTGGATGAAGATTTGTAGGTTGCATGGTGACAGTTTCACCATGAGAATCATCGTCCGTCCGCGGGTGCTGATTGGCAGGGAGAAGGTGGTGCTGGGGATCTTGAAGACGGTGAAGAACCCGCGCAACACCATGCTCAAGACCTCTGTGATGGCGTGCACTGCTCTGCACTGCTCTGTGTCCATTCATGCTTCACAAAGGTAACTCCTTCCCTGGTTATTCCTCGTCGATCTCATGGCACATACTTATCCCTCCATGGTAGCTGACCAAAGAACCATCTGATTTCTGAACCTGTTCCAGGGGGAGCTAGATGTATGATGTACGACAACGGGAATGGTGAGCTGGGACAACCAGATCGGTTCCCTTCTCTACGTGTTGGTTTTGCTCCCTTGCACAGCAGTAAATGGCATATCACATTTTCAGAACGTACGATGCAGCAAAATTTGTGTGCTACCCTTTGTTTGTTGGTTGTTATTTTGTGATACACCTTTGCTCAAATACTGATATGTACTGCCCTGTTATTATGCCCCACCATATGTGCATTTATGCTTGTTCGCCCCAGCCTAGTTGATGAACTATTCACCATATAGCTCAACTAAAATACAACATGTTGTTTGATTCTTGTAGTGTACCATTGAATGATCAGTTCACCAACATTTACTTCTGTACCTGTGCTCTCTAGAGATGTTCATGTCTGCAATCCCGAATTGATGATCTTGCCCTCTTCTGAGTTGGTTTGATGATTTGACCTGATCTGAGTTGTTTGGTTAACGATCTTAATGCCTCTGCAAATATGATACTATATATTTGCATGTCATAGTCAACAGTTAGCGCGTGACAATGAAGTGAACCATCAGCTCTGTTATATATGTAGCTCGGCTCCACACATGTTTTTGGTTTGTTCTTAGTCTGATTGTGGTGTGCCTTTCTGAATTAATCCAGTAGATGCTTTTAGTTTTTTTCTTTCTAGAATGCTGTAATTGTATTTAAGGTAAACTTCTGACCTTGGGGTTGTATAAACTGGACTATGATGAAACTGCACATTCAGTTAAACTTCATTGAATTTGAATTGGATGTTGAATGTCATTTTTTTTCATAGTGTAAACTACAAGCAGTTTGCCATGGAATTCTATTTCTTTTTCACTTTTAAGAAACAATCACTGACTAGCAGTAGTAATATTTATGCAAAATTATGCGAAGTTCACTGAAATTTTGAGCATCTAAAGTTTACTAAAATTTTGTGTGACTTGTCCATGATTATGCAGCAAATTAAACTTGTGTTTACTTAAACTTGTCCACGATCATGCAACAACTTAAACTTGTGTTTACTAAAATGGATGCTTTTGATTCCCATTCAACAATATAGTGACAAGTGAAAGTCTACATAAACACCATTACCTCAAATTATACATATTGCTTGTGAGTTCTAATTGTGGCCTAGTCAAGAAAAAACATGATTTATTGGTCTCTTTTTATCGTCAAATATTATAAACATAAGAAAGTAAATTGAGATGAGCTGATATCTATTAGGAACATATTGCTTGTGGACATGCATGGTGCTGCTGAAGCTACACATGTTCTCCACCACAAACTTTGTAATGTCTTCTCATTGTTTCCTGCTTGTGATCTTGTTGTGCAAAGTGGTTGAAGTACCTTCTTTTTCTACCCATCTTCATGAAGCCTATATTAAATGTATAATTTATACAAATTATTCTATAAGATTTGTAAAAGCAAACATTTCACTATGCAAGTCTGTTGTTTTATTTGCCCTTTCTAGTACTTTCCTGCTTACATTTCTGTTGCCATTGCATTTGTTTGGTTCTGACCAGTAGCAGTACACTAATGCTGGAAGTATTTGTGTTCACTCTTTTACAGGAGCACCAAGACAAATTTGAAGTGCAAAGCCATGAAGCCAAGTGCAAAGCCATGATGCCAATGATTTGTTTGTTCTGTTTGACTGTAATAGGCTATAGAGATTGGACATTGTAACAGATTTGATAAATTATGTTTGTTTTGTTTTGTTTGAAATAGTGATTTAAAAATTTGTGAAATTGAAACCTGCTTAGTGGGATCCACTTACCAAAATAATCTGAGCAATGTTGAAATATCTGATGTGTGGGACCTATTTTGGTTGTTATTTGAAGATTTTCATATTCTTTTCTTCTTTCTGTTTGATATATACTGCTTAAAAAGCGATGTGGATCCACTGCCAGGAAAAATCTGACAATTGGGACCCATCTAAAAACTGGACCACAAAAAACCCTCAAAAATAAAAATGAAATGGACTGCAAAAGGCCATGCCTAGAAAATAAAAAGGCCAAATTGTTGGGCCAGGCCCATGTAGCTAGAGAAAATTAATAGAGAAAATATACAGTAAAAGGCCGAATTGTTGGGCTAGGCCCATGTAGAAAACCGAATTGGACCGGGCTGAATCTTGTGCCACATCAGCTTGCCACGCTGGATGCCTACGTGGCCTGGGGAGGTTGCTAGTGACCAGAACGCCACATTAGACATATTTTGGTCATAAACATCTATGACCATTCCAGAAGAAAGGTTGCTATAGTCAGTTAACAACGGCCAGCTTTTGACCTTATGTTTTTGGTCATAAAAAGGCCACAAATTGAAAACACTGACCATTCAGTGACCAATAGTGGTGGTCACAAGTTGACATATTTCTTGTAGTGGCTCGCCGAGCTCACGCCGAGCGTCGGGCTACTCTTGCCGCCCGCGTCGCCCAGACGGCTCCCGTTGGTGGGCCTCCTTGTCGTTCTCCGTCGCCTGCCGCCAACGCCGCCATCGGCCTGGCGGGGAACAAGAAGCAAGCGTCATTGCTGCATCCCTTGGTGCGGTGGGAAGGCCGCACCGCCACTCCGTCGCTAACTCCAGCTGGTTCGCCGTCTCATGCTCGTCGCGCTCCCACGGACGCACAAGCCGCGTTGCTCCTAGCACATGAGCTCCTGCACTACCGCCATGTAAATGACCTCTATGAGGAGTGGCTCGCTTGCATCACCGAGCTCGTCAGCGCCGGAGGGGGCTCTCTTGCGCCGTCCCTCTCGCTGCCTCTTCCTCCGTCCTGCATGGGTGATGCAGCTCAGGAGGCGCCTCCACCACCTCCTCCCCAAGAAGGTGCCCTAGCTCCAAGGCACGCAGCCCTTGGACGAGACCCACCGCGTCCAGCGCCCGCGCGACAAGAAATGAGCTGCCAAGAAATCCCTCGGCCCCAAGAAGGCGCTCGCGTGCTCGTTGCTCCAACACGTCAAGACCGCATCCCTGCGCCAGCACATCAAGACCCCGTGCTGCCCCTGGGGGCAGCGCGCGAGGATCTCCAAGAGCAAGCCCCGCGTCTGCAAAGGGCTCCGGTGGCCACCGCAGGCTGTCGCACCTTCACCACCGAGCTACGCAGTGTCGCCTGGCCGGGCAAGTTCAAGCCAGATCTTCCTCCTCGCTATGACGACACTGCCGACCCCGTGGAGTTACTGCAGCTCTATGAGTTGGGCATCAAGGCGGCCAACAGAGACGAAAAGGTCATGGCAAAGTGGTTTCCCATGGCGCTCAAGGATGGTGCCCGCACCTGGCTCCTGAACCTGCCTCCCGGCTCGATCTCCTCTTGGGACAAGATGCACAGCCGCTTCATCACCAACTTCCAGGGCACTCGCGACCGTCCTCCAGTCATGGGTGACCTGCGCCGCATCAAGCAGCAGCCGGGAGAGACATTGCAGAAGTACATTCAGCGCTTCAATAGCGCTCGCCTCAAGATTCCCAAGGTGACCGAGGAGGCCATCATCTCAGCGTTCTCTGACGGTGTTCGCGACGTCAAGATGAAGGAGGAGCTCGCCATCCACGAGGATCTATGCACATCCCTGGAGCTGTTCAACCTGGCGACCAAGTGCGCAAGAGCTGAGGAGGGGTGCCTGTCCCTCGTCGAGCTTCCAGCTGTTGACCCAGAAGAGAAGAAAGCCAAGGCCAAGGACGTGAAGCGCAAAGGAGCAGCCGTGCTCGCAGTAGAACCAGACACGAAGCACGGCAGGGACCAGCCGGAGTCGTCCAAGGGCAACTGATTCTGCGCCTACCACAACCTCTACACCCACAACACCAACGAATACCAGGAGCTCAGAGCCATTCGAGAAGGACGCACCGGTCGTGGCGTCGATCGGGGCTACGACCGAGGAGGAGTGATAACCCGCAAGTATATGGGATCAATTGTAGCCTCTTTCGATAAGTAAGAGTGTCGAACCCAATGTGGAGCTAAAGGTAGAACAAATACTCTCTCAAGTCCTATCTGCCACTGATACGACTCTACGCACGCTTAGTGTTCGCTTTACCTAGAACAAGTATGAAACTAGAAGTACTTTGTAAGTGTTGTTGGATAGGATTGCAAGAATATAAAGAACGCGTAAATATAAACTAGGGGCTGTTTAGATAAAGATGCAATAAAGTAAATATAGCGAGTGTGTAAAAGTGGTGGTAGGAGTTGTGAGATTGTCCCTAAGCAATTGACTATGTTACTACACCGATAATCACTATTGCAATTCTATTTGAGGGAGAGGCATAATCTAACATACTTTCTCTTCTTGGATCATATGCACTTATGATTGGAACTCTAGCAAGCATCTGCAACTACTAAAGATCATTAAGGTAAAACCCAACCATAGCATTAAAGTATCAAGTCCCCTCTATCCCACACGCAAACAACCTACTTACTCGGGTATGTGCTTCTGTCACTCACGCCACCCACCATAAGAAAATCATAAACATATTGCAAACCCTACAATGGGAATCCCTCATGCTTGCGCGACACGGAGAGCACCATAGAACAGCACCAATAATAAAACATGTAACTCAAACCAGTCATAGCAATTCATCAATCACCAATAGGACAACGAAAATCTACTCAGACATCATAGGATGGCAACACATCATTGGATAATAATATGAAGCATAAAGCACCATGTTCAAGTAGAGGGTACAGGGGGTTTCGGGAGAGTGGACCGATGAATATAGATGGGGGAAGGTGATGGAGATGTTGGTGAAGATGGAGGAGGTGTTGGTGTAGATCGCGGTGATGATGATGGCCCCCGACAGCGCTCCGGCGCCACAGGAAGCAAGGGGGAGAGAGCCCCCTTTCTTCTTCTTCTTATTACTTGACCTTCTCCCTAAATGGGAGAAGGGTTTCCCCTCTAGTCCTTGGCTCCCATGGCATGGGAGGGGCGAGAGCCCCTCCGATATTGGATCTATCTCTCTGTCTCTCTCTCTTTCTACTTTCCCTGATCCTTCCCCTTCACCGTTTCTTTTATATCCGGAGATCCGTAACTCCGATTGGGGTGAATCTTTCACGCAGAATTTTCTCATAAAATTAGCTTTATTTCGGCAAAATAAGAGTGTTAACCGCCTTACGGGTGGCCCACGAGAGTGCCAGGCGCGCCCAGGGGGGGCACCCCCCAGTCTCATGGCCACCTCAGACATCGTTTCGCGTTGATTCTTCCTCCGGAAAATCCCAAATATTCCAAAATAATTCTCCATCCTTTTTATCCCGTTTAGATTCCGTTTGATATTGGGTTTATGCGAAACATAAAACATGCAACAAACAGGAACTGGCACTGGGCACTGGATCAACATGTTAGTCCCAAAAATAGTATAAAAAGTTGCCAAAAGTATATGAAAGTTAAAGAATATTGGCATGGAACATTCAAAAATTACAGATACGACGGAGACGTATCAGCATCCCCAAGCTTAATTCGTGCTTGTGCTCGAGTAGGTAAATGATAAAAAAGATAGTTTTTGATGTGGAATTCTACCTAGCATTATCTTGATCATGTGACTAATCATGGCATGAATATTAAGACACGAGTGATTCAAAGCAATAGTCTATCATTTGACATAAAAACAATAATACTTCGAGCGTACTAATAAAGCAATCATGTCTTTTCAAAACAACAAGGCCAAAGCAAGCTTATCCCTACAAAATCATATAGTTTGGCCATGCTTCATTTTCGTCACACAAAATGCTCCCATCATGCACAACCCTGATGACAAGCCGAGCAATTGGTTCATACTTTTTAACGCGCTTTAGCTTTTTCAACCCTCACGCAATACATGAGCGCAAGCCATGGATATAGCACTATAGGTGGAATAGAATATGACGGTGGAGGTTTATATGGAGAAGACAAAAAAGGGAGAAAGTCTCACATCGACGCGGCTAATCCAACGGGCTATGGAGATGCCCATCAATTGATGTCAATGCGAGGAGTAGGGATTGCCATGCAACGGATTCACTAAGAGCTATAAGTGTATGAAATTGATAACCCACAAGTGTAGGGGATGGCAACAGTTTTCGATAAGTAAGAGTGTCGAACCCAACGAGGAGCTAAAGGTAGAACAAATACTGTCTCAAGTCCTATCAACCACCGATACAACTCTACGCACGCTTGACGTTCGCTTTACCTAGAACAAGTATGAAAATAGAAGTACTTTGTAGGTGTGATAGGATAGGTTTGCAAGATAATAAAGAGCACGTAAATAAAAGCTAGGGGCTGTTTAGATAAAGATGCAATAAAGTAAATATAGCGAGTGTGGAAAAGTGGTGGTAGGAGTTGTGAAATTGTCCCTAAGCAATTGACTACGTTACTAGACCGGTAATCACTATTACAATTCTATTCGTGGGAGAGGCATAAGCTAACATACTTTCTCTTCTTGGATCATATGCACTTATGATTGGAACTCTAGCAAGCATCCGCAACTACTAAAGATTCAATAAGGTAAAACCCAACCATAGCAATAAAGTATCAAGTCCCCTTTATCCCATACTCAACAATCCCCTTACTCGGGTTTGTGTTTCAGTCACTCACGCAACCCACTATAAGCGAATCATAAACGCATTTCAACACCCTACAGCGGGAATCCCTCACGCTTGCGCGACACGAAGGGCACCATAGGATAGCACCAATAATAAAACATGCAACTCAAACCAATCATAGCAATTCATCAATCACCGGTAGGACAACGAAAATCTACTCAGACATCATAGGATGGCAACACATCATTGGATAATAATATGAAGCATAAAGCACCATGTTCAAGTAGAGGGTACAACGGGTTGCGGGAGAGTGGACTGCTGTATATAGAAGGGGGAAGGTGATGGAGACGATGACGGTGTTGGTGAAGATCATGGTGATGATGATGGCCCCCGGCAGCGTTCCTGCGCCACCAGAAGCAAGGGGGAGAGAGAGGCCCCCTTCTTATTCTTCTTCCCTGACCTCCTCCCTAGATGGGAAAAGGGTTTCACCTCTGGTCCTTGGCTCCCATGGCTTGGGAGGGGCGAGAGCCCCTCTGAGATTGGATATATCTCTCTGTTTCTACATCCTCTGGTTCTGCCCTGACACCGTTTCCTTTATATCTGGATATCCGTAACTCCGATTGGACTGAAACCTTCGCCCAGATCGTTTTCCACAAATTAGCTTTCTTGCGGCCAAAGAAGGGCATCAACCGCCTAACGGGTGGTCCATGAGATAGGGGGCGCGCCCCCTGGAGGGGTGGCATGGGCCACTCTCGTGGCCACCTCGGGCACCGTTTCGCGTTGATTCTTCCTCCCAAAAATCACAAATATTCCAAAAAAATTCTCCTTCCGTTTTTATCCCGTTTGGACTCCATTTGATATTGGATTTCTGCGAAACATAAAACATGCAACAAATAGGAACTGGCACTAGGCACTGGATCAATATGTTAGTCCCAAAAAATAGTATAAAAAGGTTCCAAAAGTATAAAAAAAGTTGAATAATATTGGCATGGAACAATCAAAAATATAGATACGACGGAGACATATCGGCATCCCCAAGCTTAATTCCTGCTCGTCCTTGAGTAGGTAAATGATAAAAAAGATAATTTTTGATGTGGAATGCCACCTAGCATAATCTTGATCATATGTCTAATCATGGCATCAATATTAAGACACGAGTGATTCAAAGCAATAGTCTATCATTCGACATAAAAAACGATAATACTTCGAGCGTACCAATAAAGCAATCATGTCTTTTCAAAACAACAAGGCCAAAGCAAGCTTATCCCTACAAAATCATATAGTTTGGCCATGCTTCATCTTCGTCACACAAAAATGCTCCCATCATGCACAACCCCGATGATGAGCCGATCAATTGGTTCATACTTTTTAACGCGCTTCAGCTTTTTCAACCCTCACGCAATACATGAGCGCAAGCCATTGATATACACTGTAGGTGGACTAGAATATAATGGTGGAGGTTTATATGGAGAAGACAAAAAGGGAGAAAGTCTCACATCGACTCGGCTAATCAATGGGATAGGGAGATGCCCATCAATTGATGTCAATGCAAGGAGTAGGGATTGCCATGCAATGTATGCACTAGAGCTATAAGTGTATAAAAGCTCAAACTGAAAACTAAGTGGGTGTGCATCCAACTTGCTTGCTCATGAAGACTAGGGCATTTGAGGAAGCCCATCGTTGGAATATACAAGCCAAGTTCTATAATGAAAATTCCCACTAGTATATGAAAGTGACAACATAGGAGACAATCTATATGAAGAACATGGTGCTACTTTGAAGCACAAGTGTGGAAAAAGGATAGTAACATTGCCCCTTTTCTTTTTTTCTTTTTTTTTCTTTTTCGGTGGGCTTCTTTGGACCCCTTTTTTTTATTTAGGCTTCTTTGGCCTTTCCTTTTTATTTTTTTATTTTTCTTCTTTTTTCATGGGGCAATGTTCTATAATGATGATCATCACACTTTTATTTACTTACAACTCAATATTACAACTCGATACTAGAACAAAGATATGACTCTATATGAATGCTTCCGGCGGTGTGCCGGGATGTGCAATGATCTAATGTAGCAATGACATCAAAAAATGGACAAGCCATGAAAACATCATGCTAGCTATCTTACGATCATGCAAAGCAATATGAAAATAAATGCTCAAGTCATGAATATGATGATCATGGAAGTTGCATGGCAATATATCTCGGAATGGCTATGGAAATGCCATGATAGGTAGGTATGGTGGCTATTTTGAGAAAGATATAATGAGTCTTATGTGTGATAGAGCGTATCATATCACGGGGTTTGGATGCACCGGTGAAGTTTGCACCAACTCTCGAGGTGAGAAAGGGCAATGCACGGTACCGAAGAGGCTAGCAATGATGGAAAGGTAAAAGTGTGTATAATCCATGGACTCACATTAGTCATAAAGAACTCATATACTTATTGCAAATGTTTATTAGCCCTCAAAGAAAAGTATTACTACGCATGCCCCTAGGGGGATAGATTGGTAGGAAAAGACCATCGCTCGTCCCTGACTGCCACTCATAAGGAAGACAATCAAAGAAACACCCCATGCTTCAAATTTGTCACACAACGGTTACCATACGTGCATGCTACGGGACTTGCAAACCTCAACACAAGTGTCTCTACAATGCAACAACCACCCACTAGCATGACTCTAATATCACCATCTTTATATCGCAAAACTATTGCAAGGAATCAAACATATCATATTCAGCGATCTACAAGTTTATTTAGGATTTTATGACTAACCATGTGAATGAGCAATTCCTGTCATCTCTCTAAATAGATATAAGTGAAGCAAGAGAGTTTAATTCTTTCTACAAAAGAAATGCCCATGCTCTAACAAATATAATTGAAGAAAAAGAGCATTCAACAAATGGCGGTTTTTTATGTGAAGAGAAACAGGCAATCCAAACTTCAAATGATATAAGTGAAGCACATGAAGCATTCTATAAAGCCATACTCAAAAGATTTAAGTGAAGTGCAATGAGCATTCTATAAATCAACCAAGGACTATCTCATACCAGCATGGTGCATAAAATAAAAATGAAAATTAAATGCAAAAGACGCTCCAAGACTTGCACATAATGCATGAACGAAATGAATACGAAAACATACCGATACTTGTTGAAGAAAGAGGGAATGCCTTCCGGGGCATCCCCAAGATTAGATGCTTGAGTCTCCTTGAATATTTACTTGGGGTGCCTTGGGCATCCCCAAGCTTGAGCTCTTGCCTCTCTTTCTTTTCCTCATATCGATACCTCCTTGTTTAGACACTTCATCCACACAAAACTTCAACAGAAAACTCGGTAAGATCCGTTAGTATAATAGAGAAAATCACCACTCTAAGTACTGTTGCAAACCAATTCATATTTTGTTTTTGCATTGTGTCTACTGTAATATAACTTTGTCATGGCTTAATCCACTGATATAAATTGATAGATTCATCAAAACAAGCAAACTATGCATCAAAAACAGAATCTGTCAAAAACAGAACAATCTGTATCAATCTGAACATTCACCATACTTCTGTTACCCCAACAATTCTACCAAAATTAGGAAAAATAAAAACGTTGTATAGAAAGACAGTGCAAAAGGAATCCGAACCAATTTACGTTCCAGTTAAAAATGTAAAATCACGCACTACAACCAAAGTTTCTGTCATGCACCGTACAAACCAACAAGCATTGTAAACATCCTAAAGGCAAACCTTGGCACATTATTTTTATAATACAATGGAATTGTACAAGGGGATAATTATTTTTGGAGAAAAGTTTCTGTAATCAAGATTCACAAAGTTTCCGTGAGCATGAACAAAGTTCAAGGAGCTCTCCCACTTCAACAATGCTTGTCTTTCTTACTTTCACTTTCCTTTTTGAAAAGTTTTTAGGTTCCCCTCTTTATTTTTTTTGTTTTTAAACTATATAAAAGCACTCAACAGAAATAAATGACTCTCTAAAACTTCTGGGTTGTCTCCCTGGCAGCGCTTTCTTTAAATCCATTAAGCTAGGCATTTAGTGCTCAAGTAATGGATCCACCCGGATCCCAAGGTATATCAAAGCCAATTTTAATTAACAATGATTTGTAGTTTAGTAGTGAGCACAAAGTAACATATATCATGCAACAACGAAGTCTAACTCTCTTCCTATGCATCGGCATGTCATAAAAGAAAACAATTCATGCACACATAGTAAAGGCCAATGCATAGTATAAGCAGTTTCTTGCAATTCTATCATATTGGAAACATAAAGAGGCGGAGATGTAGTTCTCCTCTCATAATAATTGCAAGTAGGAGCAGCAAGCACATGCATATTATATTCATCAAAATCATCATGTGCAATGGTAAAAGGCAACCCATCAATATAATCCTTAATAAGCACAAACTTCTCCGATAAAGTGTAGTAGGGAGAATTCAAAAAGATAATAGGACTATCATGTGTGGGTGCAATAGCAACAATTTCATGTTTAACATAAGCAACTATAGCAAGTTCATCTCCATAAGCATAATTCATATTGGCATCTTGGCCACAAGCATAGCAAGCATCATCAAAAAGGGATATTTCAAACAAATTCAAGGGATCATATCAATCATCATAGCAATCATCATAGTAATCATCATAGCAATCATCCTTCGGTAAGCACGAAGGGAAACTAAACAATGTATGAGTTGAAGAGTTACTCTCATTAGAAGGTGGGCACGAGTAGCTAATCCACTCTTCCTCCTTTTGTTCTTCGCTCTCCTCATCATCTTTTTCATCCAATGAGCTCACAGTTTCATCAATTTCTTCTTCCATAGCTTCCTGCAAAATATTAGTCTCTTCTTGGAAAGCAGAGACTTTCTTCTTAAACGCATTAATATAGTAATTGTATTCATAATTTTCATAGCAATATCTAAGTATAACAAGATTTTCAGGCCTATAACCATCATCATCAAAAGCTTCATACTTTTCAAACAAAGCTTCAATTTCATAAGCAGCCTTAAAAGCAACAAATTCTTATATTTGTTCCACATCATAGTAATCATATATAACATTAGCATAAGAAGCTAAGGTTTCATTATCATTAAATTTGCATGGAAAGGGAAGGTGTGGAGCCTTCATCCTAGAGCAACAAGTAATATCATATCTCAAGCAGAGATTCCAGGCATACCAACGCAACATAATAAATTGATCCCATAATAGTTTCCCTTTTTGTCTCGAGCGATAATCCCTAAAGTATTCACATTGATTCAACGTGTCTCCCATTATAAAGTTGCATGGGGTTTTCTCAGGATTATCAAAGTAGTACATAATATCTTTCACATAATGAGCATCGGGGTTTTTTGGAGTTACCCCATCTACATGAGTAGCAAGTACCTCTAATTTTTTTGGTATTTTTTTGTTCCATATCCATAACTAATGATAAAGAACAACTAAGAACAACAAATAAAAATTACTTAGTGATAAAGCAAACAAGCACACACGAGAATATTCACCCCACGCTATGACTCCCCGGCAATGGCGCCAGAAAAAGGTCTTGATAACCCACAAGTGTAGGGGATCGCAATAGTTTTCGATAAGTAAGAGTGTCAAACCCAACGAGGAGCTAAAGGTAGAACAAATACTCTCTCAAGTCCTATCGACCACCGATACAACTCTACGCACGTTTGACGTTCACTTTACCTAGAACAAGTATGAGACTAGAAGTACTTTGTAGGTGTGATAGGATAGGTTTGCAAGATAATAAAGAGCACGCAAATAAAAGCTAGGGGCTGTTTAGATAAAGATGCAATAAAGTAAATATAGAGAGTGTGGAAAAGTGGTGGTAGGAGTTGTGAAATTGTCCTTAAGCAATTGACTACGTTACTAGACTGGTAATCACTATTGCAATTCTATTTGAGGGAGAGGCATAAGCTAACATACTTTCTCTTCTTGGATCATATGAACTTATGATTGGAACTCTAGCAAGCATCTGCAACTACTAAAGATTAATTAAGGTAAAACCCAACCATAGCATTAAAGTATCAAGTCCCCTTTATACCATACGCAACAATCCCTTTACTCGGGTTTGTGTTTCAGTCACTCACGCAACCCACTATAAGCGAATCATAAACGCATTGCAACACCCTACAGCGGGAATCCCTCACGCTTGCGCAACACAGAGGGCACCATAGGACAGCACTAATAATAAAAAATGCAACTCAAACCAATCATAGCGATCCATCAATCACCGGTAGGACAATGAAAATCTACTCAGACATCATAGGATGGTAACACATCATTGGATAATAATATGAAGCATAAAGCACCATGTTCAAGTAGAGGGTACAACGGGTTGCGGGAGAGTGGACCGGTGGATATAGAAGGGGGAAGGTGATGGAGATGTTGGTGAAGATGACGGCGGTGTTGGTGAAGATCGCGGTGATGATGATGGCCCCCGGCAGCATTCCGGCGCCACAGGAAGCAAGGGGGAGAGAGCCCCCCTTCTTCTTCTTCCTTCACCTCCTCCCTAGATGGGAGAAGGGTTTCCCCTCTGGTCCTTGGCTCCCATGGCTTGGGAGGGGCGAGAGCCCCTTCGAGATTGGATTTATCTCTCTATTTCTGCGTTCTCTGGTTCTGCCCTGGCACCGTTTCCTTTATATTTGGAGATCCGTAACTCTGATTGGACTGAAACCTTCGCCCAGATTGTTTTCCAAAAATTAGCTTTCTTGCGGCCAAAGAAGGGCATCAACCGCCTTACGGGTGGCCCACGAGATAGGGGGGCGCCCCCTTGGAGGGGTGGCATGGGCCACTCTCGTGGCCACCTCGGGCACCGTTTCGCATTGATTCTTCCTCCCAAAAATCACAAATATTCCAAAAAAATTCTCCGTCCTTTTTTATCCCGTTTGGACTCTGTTTGATATTGGGTTTCTGCAAAACATAAAACATGCAACAAACAGGAACTGGCACTGGGCACTGGATCAATATGTTAGTCCCAAAAAATAGTATAAAAAGTTGCCAAAAGTATATAAAAGTTGAATAATATTGGCATGGAACAATAAAAAATTATAGATACGACAAAGACGTATCCGAAAGCTCAAACTGAAAACTAAGTGGGTGTGCATACAACTTGCTTTCTCATGAAGACCTAGGGCATTTGAGGAAGCCCATCGTTGGAATATACAAGCCAAGTTCTATAATAAAAAAATTCCCACTAGTATATGAAAGTGACAATATAGGAGACTTACTATATGAAGAACATGGTGCTACTTTGAAGCATAAGTGTGGAAAAAGGATAGTAACATTGCCCCTTTTCTTTTTCTTTCTTTTTCTTTTTTTTCTTTTTCTTTTTTCGGTGGGCTTCTTTGGCCCCCTTTTTTTATTTAGGCTTCTTTGGCCTTTCCCTTTTTCTTTTTTTCTTTTTTTTCTTTTTTTTCATGGGGCAATGCTCTATAATTATGATGATCACACTTTTATTTACTTACAACCCAATATTACAACTCGATACTAGAACAAAGATATGACTCTATATGAATGCGTCCGGTGGTGTACCGGGATGTGCAATGATCTAGCATAGCAATGACATCAAAAACAGACAAGCCATGGAAACATCATGCTAGCTATCTTACGATCATGGAAAGCAATATGACAATAAATGCTCAAGTCATGTATATGATGATGATGAAAGTTGCATGGCAATATATCTCGGAATGGCTATGGAAATGCCATAATAGGTAGGTATGGTGGCTGTTTTGAGGAAGATATAAGGAGGCTTATGTGTGATAGAGCGTATCATATCACGGGGTTTGGATGCACCGGAGAAGTTTGCACCAACTCTTGAGGTGAGAAAGGGCAATGCACGGTACCGAAGAGGCTAGCAATGATGGAAAGGTAAAAGTGTGTATAATCCATGGAATCACATTAATCATAAAGAACTCATATACTTATTGCAAAAGTTTATTAGCCCTTGAAGCAAAGTACTACTACGCATGCCCCTAGGGGGATAGATTGGTAGGAAAAGACTATCCCTCGTCCCCGACCGCCACTCATAAGGAAGACAATCAAAGAAACACCCCATGCTTCAAATTTGTCACACAACGGTTACAATACGTGCATGCTACGGGACTTGCAAACCTCAACACAAGTGTCTCTACAATCCACAACCACTGTCACGCCCAATATGCGATACTATCCTAAAGAGACTCGAAGGCCCCACCAAGGATAGAACCGCATATTGATACGCTTTTGCAAGGTGGATATCATTACATCAACATTACATAATAGATGGGGATACATACAAGAGGCATACAATGCCACACGAATACAACATCATCTTACATAAGAGCACCATCCGACTACGGATAAAACACAAACAAGAACTCAAACGACATCCACCCTGCTAGCCCAGGCTGTCGACCTGGAACCTATCCCCTGATCGACGAAGAGGCAGAAGTAGAACTCCAAAACAAGCAAACATCGCTCTCGCGTCAAGATCATCACATAACCTGTACCTACAACTGTTGTTGTAGTAATCTGTGAGCCACGAGGACTCAGCAATCCCATTACCATGGGTATCAAGACTAGCAAAGCTTAAAGGGAAAGGAAGGGGTAAAGTGGTGAGGTTGCAGCAGCGACTAAGCATATATGGTGGCTAACCAACGCAAATAAGAGCAAGAAGACAGCAAGCGGAACGGCCGTGAAGCTAGCAATGATCAAGAGGTGATCCTGAACTCCTACTTACGTCAATCATAACCCAAAACCGTGTTCACTTCCCGGACTCCGCCGAGAAGAGACCATCACGGCTACACACGCGGTTGATGCGTTTTAATTCGGATCTGGTGTCAAGTTATCTACAACCGGACATTAACAAATTCCCATCTGCCACATAACCGTGGGCACGACTTTTGAAAGTTTATACCCTGCAGGGGTGTCCCAACTTAGCCCATGATAAGCTCTTGCGATCAACGAAGGATATACCTTCTCCCAGGAAGACCCGATCAGTCTCGGAATCCCGGTTTACAAGACATTTCGACAATGGTAAAACAAGACCAGCAAAGCCGCCCGATGTGCCGACAAATCCCGATAGGAGCTGCACATATCTCGTTCTCAGGGCACACCAGATGAGCAAGACGTCGGGTTGGCATAGACCCCGGTTGCCCAGGGGGCGCCGGACATCGCTCAGGTTGGACCAACACTCGGAGGAGCACTGGCCCGGGGG
>NC_041389.1:424566877-424569476 GCF_002162155.2 Triticum dicoccoides
GGGGGGGGGTAAAAATAAAGAGGACCCTCAGGATCCGGAAACCCAAGGCAAAAAGGGCTAGGTGAGGCAAATGGTAAAACCAAGGTTGGGCCTTGCTGGAGGAGTTTTATTCAAAGCGAACTGTCAAGGGGTCCCATAAATCACCCAACCGCGTAAGGAACGCAAAATTCGGGAACATAACACCGGTATGACGGAAACTAGGGCGGCCAGAATGGAACAAAACACCAGGCATAAGGTCGAGTCTTCCACCCTTTACCAAGTATATAGATGCATTAATTAAATAAGAGATATTTTGACATCCCAACAAAATCCTGTCCACCATGGAGCAATCTTCAACTTCACCTGCAACTGACAATGCTATAAGAGGGGCTGAGCAAAGCGGTAACATAGCCAAGCAACGGTTCGCTAGGAAGGGTGAAAAAGGTTAGAGGCTGACATGGCAAATTGGGAGGCTTGAAGAGCAAAAGATAAGTAGCGCAGCATAGCAATAGAACGAAGCAACTAGCATAGCAATGATAGTAATGAGATCCAGGGTGACGGTCATCTTGCCTGAAATCCCGCTAGGAATAATAACGAGTCCATGAAGAAGAAGAACCGATGAAGACGACCCAAGCGTAGACGAACGAATCCTCACGATCGCAACGAAACAGGAACGATCGAGAAGAAGCACACAACATAGTAAACACACCACACATGAACAAGGCATGATGCTCAACCAAGCATGATGCATGACAAAGTCTACATGAAGCTACTCATGGCAAGAGATGATGCAAATAAGAGCAACACATCAAAGCAAGTTAAATGAGGCCGGAAACAACATATAACAATTCCGGTAAGTCCTCAGATGCAAGTTTCGAAGTTGGTCCAGATCTGAATAAACCTTATGTTCAAGTTATTAAACAGCAAGTTAAGATGCACCAAAATGAGCTACACGAAATTCTAGTCAAGTTACATATAAAGTTCATTTAGTTCGGAGCTACGGCCTAGAAGATATGAGCAAAACAAGTTAAACATGGCATTGGTGCAAAATGCATTCAAACATCAAGCACACACCTCAAAACATGGATGCAACAAGGTAACATGAAACTACATGCAATTCTAAGCAAGTTTCATATAGATCACACCCAAAACGGAGCAACGGTTCAACACATACACTCTATACAAGTTTAAAGGACAAGCTGTCCAAAACAGCAACTAGGCATCTTGCAAGCACCAACACAACATGCTATAGCACCTGAACATAATAACAAAAGGCATGGACATGATGTACAGGTAAAGCATGACAAAACATGAACACTGAGCTATCTCCAGAAATCAATAGAACATGCTCAAAAGGACATGGCAAGATTGCAAATAATAACAGTTTCAGACTAGGCAGAAATAACATCAGCTTGCAATGTTTAGAGTGATCAAACAACATGTTACAGGAACTTATCATGGAAAACAAAGGCATGGCATGAATCTACTAATTGCATATAACAAAGTCCCTTACTGACCATGAGCCAAAAGGGCACAGAAAATATGATGGCACCCATGTAAACATGGCAAAAGATATGGGAGATTCAGACATGGAAGGAACAACAATAAGTAGGCATGTTGGTGAGCTTGTACCACTCACCACAGAGCAACACATGGCAATAAAAGGTAACCAACAGTAAGAATACATGTTTATGAAGCTAATCATGGCAAGAACAAGTTCATAGGGTGCATGGATCACTAGAAAATCACATGGCCAAAACTGAACTTAATGTTAATAGGCTGACAACAACATTATTTAGCAGTTTTGAGGGCAAGATAACAACAAGCTACAACAGGCTATAAATTAAACCAGGGGCATGGATGGATAGAGCATGACATGCATAACAAAACATCCTTAGTGAGCAACTTCAGATTATACATAGAATGACTTGTGGAAGCAGGTTTACATAGCATCATGTTGTAACAGATTCAGCCTAGCAAAACAGTCACAACAAGTACACTACTTAACAAGCTCGATGCACTCACTACAAGAGCCACAAAAAACATGGATGGAACCACTGTGAAGACGGCATGACATAGTACAAAACACATGTAGAGCTCATGCTCATAGGATGCACACACAAAATGCAACGAAAAAGACAAATCATCAAGTTCCGTTAACAGACAGCAGTCAACATCATATAGCACTCTTGCAACGATGATTAGGGCATCAAGATGAACTCAAATGAACATGACACAATGGAATTAAATGAAGAGCATCTCACAACGGACATTTTGATATATGATATGCATGAAACAGAGCTATGGATGATGAGATATGATGCGATGAGCAAAGGACCAGAATGCAAATATTTTGGGACTTGGTGAAAAAAATCACCTCGCGGACTGGGGTTTGACCGCGGCACGGATTCCGAGGCAGGGCCGGATCTCGTCGGAGAGCTCACCGGAGTGGGGGAGGCCGGATCCGGGCAGCGCCGGCCCGGATCTAGCCGGCGGCGACAGGGAGGAGCGGGTGCGGCGGGGCGGCGCAGCCCCAGTGGCCGGCGGCGATGGCAAACGTCGACGGGCGGCGGTCGGCGCGAGGAGGAGGCGAGGTCCGGCCAAGGCGGTGGGGAGGCGC